>NC_061105.1:28072279-28108251 GCF_015104395.2 Macrobrachium nipponense
GTCGAGAGTTTGTGGAGACTTTGGAGACGTCCTTTCGTAGATTTCTTCGCAATATTGAAGACGAAGAAGCTTCCTCTACGTTGCTCCCTTATTCTCGATCCGAGAGCGGTAGCAATAGACGCCATCATATAGTATGGAATGGGGATAGTTGGTTAGTCTCTCTTCCCCTATTCAAAAGCTTAGGAAATATAATAAGATAATCGCTGGCGTCAGAGGGAGCGAGAAAGACGCTGATCGCCCCATGTTGGCCTTCGAGAGGCTGGATTCACAGAGGTCACGTCCTTCAGAGAGCACTTTCCAAGGACCCTTCCCGAGAGAATCGGTCTACTCTAACAGCCTCACTTCGAGAGGTAACTAAAAACCTCTCCGCTCTGAGTCTGAATGCGTTCAGACTGTTCTGTAAAAAGACCAGACTTGCTCATGTCGAAGAACGCCCTGGCGTTATTTTTAAGGAGTCTTTCTAAGAGGCTCATTCGTCATGTTTGAACAAAGATTTGAAACCTTTAAAGTAAATGCTCACGAGGTGAGGGCGCGGCCTCGGAAGCATTTCAACAGAGCATGGCACTCGGTTACATCCCGAGTACCGCGTTTTAGCGAAGCAACTCTGTGTTCGCTTCACACTCCCTGAGAGATGTGAAGACGTCATATGAGATCTGCTGCTCGCTAGGGCCATACGTGTCCGCAGACACAATCTTGGGGGCAAAAAGTACCACTCATCCTATCCTGTAGAAAATGGTTAGGAAGAGTTCTTAATTTTAGTTGTTGAGTCGCCGCCAAGGGCGGACTTCTTAACTCTTAAGCCTTAGTTAAAACACCTTAACTTTGGCTAGGTTGGTCAGGTGGTGATATTTATTTTACTTCTTAGCCCTCACGGTATGGTCAATATGGTCTAGACACATTGTGGTCACGCCCCTGTTGTCAGATCATCTAGAACTCACCAGCTATACAGGTCACGTCCTTGCTGGAGACTCTAGTAAAGCAAAAGCAGACTTGGGTGACAGTAATCACGAAGTCAGCTATGCTAACAGGTAAGGAACCAAGATGTCTATCATCTGCATGTGAAATGTTTCCAAAATCCTTTTATTCTGTCCCTCCCCACCTCCAATGGTGGGAATCAGCTATATATATATGACAGTAGTGTCGTGAACAAAATGATATTGTTATGATACATAAAGTTTGTTCATACTTACCTGGCAGATATATATAATCAAGTACCCGCCCAACCTCCCCTCGGGGACAGTGGCATTAGAAAATCTGAATAGAAGATGGGAATGGTTCCTGACACCCGCCTCCCAGTGGCGGGAATGGGTACTAACCACCTGGCCGACCACTGCGTGTGCCGGGAGTTTTGAAATTCTGTTGGACTTCGGAGAATACAGCTATATATATATCTGCCAGGTAAGTATAAACAAACTTTATTGTATCATAACAATATCATTTTTGTAACCCTCCTCGAGGAAGCGTTCTCTCCACTGCTGCTCCCACAGGTTCCTCTGGACAGGTGCAGTTGGGCCGTGTTGCTACCGTAACTGCCCCAACTCCGTCCTGGATAGAGGACCTGTCAGTTGTTCTGAGGAAACTGGCGAAGAGGTAGTCCAGGAAAAAGAGGAAGGTGTTGACGTCTTCTTCTGCTGCCTCTTCCCCTTCGACTTCCAAGGCCCCCCAGCCGAGGAAGAAGAAGGTGACCTCGCCGCCCCCCCCCCCCCCAACAAGTCTTGCACAGAGACTTCTAAGGGTCTGTCTCGCTCTGGTGAGACAGGTGGGTCTTCCGCTGGTCCTCCCGTTCCTCCGGGAACGGGGCCCGTCTCTCCTTCTCCAGGGAAGAAGACGGGGACCGCAAGGGTACCGGCAGCTACGCTGGTACCTCTGCTCCCGGCTCCAGAGGTTCCACCTCCGGACCGGGAACCGTCTCGGCCGCTTGCTTGCGAGCGTCACCTAGTGTATGGTCACCTATGGGTGACCATGCAGCCAAGGTCCAGACTGCTGAGTATGCCCACCGTGTCAGGACCCAGGCACGGAGCGGAAGGATGGCAAGAGCCGCTCATGTGACTCTCACCAGACCGGCGATCACTCTCGCAGCGATCGTGCGGTACCCAGGGTTGACGTGACGTTCCCACCAGACCTTCGGGTCCTACCGGACGTAAGTCCCCGTCGTTGAGGAAGAATCTTGCCCATTCCTCCTTGATTTCTACGGGAATCGGGAGGACCACCGCCCAATGATCATCTGACGAAATTTGGGGGTGGGGGGGCGGGCGGGTTTCACTGAGCGCTTAAAATTCTTCGGAGTTTCTAGCACTCCGACTGTTTTGGTCTTCTACGACCTGCAAACACTCGGGCGAAACCACGGTCCAGAGTGGGCGAGACGAGAATCCCCGATAATTATTACTACGATAATCGGGAATCGCGCCGAATGCTCGAATTCCTGGAATTTCTAGCGTTCAATGGAAGTACTGCTGCTGAAGGAAGACTCTCGGTAGGGGCTCAGCCTGGATGGACCTGACGGTCCGTCACCTCAGTAGGTGATCAACCCCGGGATAGAGAAGAACGGGCAATAACAGTCAATCTTCCTCTCTTTTTTTTCCTTTACTTCTAGGTTATACCAGAATGAAACCAGGAAATAAGAGGAATTTGGTGGAGTTTACTCCTCGGAATTCGAACCCGAGAGACTTATGTTTTTGGTTCAATCCTTGGATTTACCGAACATACGCCGATCCGTTCAGGATGGATAGCACCAAGAGTTTGAATGCCTCTCCAGTGCTACTGTTTTGGGAACATCCAGCTCAGCTTGAACTAGTCGTCTTCGGTATCCTGTTATCACTGTAGACGTCTTCCTACGGGAAAACTTCACCTTCGCTCTGATATGTATCCTCTATTAACAGCAGAACACCAGTTTGTAGCATTTGGAAAAAAATAAGAAAAATTCAGGGTAAATTTACACCCAATCCTCCTCCAGTACTTAAAGTGAATAATAATCATATCACTGATGCCACAGAAGTTAGTAATATATTTTCAGAACACTTCGCTCGAGTCTCTGAGAAATCAGATAGTTCCCCAGGATATAATTTCAGAATGATGGAAGAACAACTGGTACTTGACTTTTCAGCAAAGAAAGCTGAATCATATAATATGCCTTTTTCTGAAAGGGAATTTAACTCTGCTTTAGCTAGGAGCAAGAACACTGCCCCTGGTCCAGATGAGAATCCTTATGAAATGTTTAAACACATTTCAAGGAACACAAAACTTTTTATAATAAGTATCATCAATAGAATATGGGATGAAAGCAGCTACCCTACCATATGGGAATTAGCTACCATGTTACCATTCCTTAAGCCTGGAAAAGATCCTCTCTGTGCAGCAAGTTACCGCCCCATTGCTTTAACTTGCTGTTTGTGTAAATTGATGGAAAAAATGGTAAATGTAAGACTGATGTGGTATCTAGAGCACAACAATTATTCTAACACCTTTCTCAGTGTGGTTTTCGAAAAATCCACTCCACCCTGGACATCTTACTGCAACTTGAAGCCTCTATCTGTGAGGCCTTTGCCTCCAAGCAACACCATGTGACAGTGTTTTTTGATATAGAAAAGGCATATGACACTGCTTGGAGACATGGGATTCTGAAGACTATGCATAATAGTGGTCTACGAGGCAAATTACCTTTATTTGTGAAATCCTTTTACATCGTAGTATTTTAAAGTTAAAGTTGGCAGTACTTTAGCAGAGAAAGGTGCCAAGAAGAAGGTGTTCCCCAGGGTAGTGTTCTCAGTGTAACACTTTTTGCTCTGGCCATAAACAGTGTTGCAGCTGTCATTCCAAGAGAGGTTTTAAAGACATTATTTGTGGATGATTTGTCAATATCCTTTGCTGCCACCCGGATGACTGTAGCAGAAAGAAAGCTACAATTAACAATAAATAAAATAGTAAGTTGGGCTGAGAAACAGGGTTTCAAAATCTCTGTAAGCAAGACTACTACCGTCCACTTCTGTCGGATCAGGGGAGTGCATCCTGATCCAGACCTGTATTTGTATGGCCGTAGAATCCCATGTGTAGAACAAGCTCAGTTCTTAGGCCTAGTTTTTGACAGTAGGTTGACTTGGGTCCCCCATATCAAACATATAAAAGCAAAGAGCCTAGAAGCTCTACACATTTTGAAGGTGCTTTCTCACACCCAGTTGGGAGCTGATAGAAATCTTTTACTAAAGCTTCATAATCCTTAATCTTGTCAAAGCTGTCATATGGTTGTGAAGTTTTATTCTTCATCTTCCTCATCCAACTTAAAAATTTTAGATTCAGGGCATCATTCAGGTATTCGTATAGCCACAGGAGTTTTCCGTTCGTCACCAATACCTAGCATGCTAGTTGATGCAGGAGAGATGCCCCTTGAACTCTATCGCCAGTCATCATTACTTCAGTACTGGTTTAGAGTGCAAAGACTCCCCAAATCTCAGGCATTTGCTGTGGCAAATAGAAATATTTTTAATGGTTTTTATGAAAGTCATCCAAGGTATCCCACTCCTTTTAGCTATAGAATTAAAAAAATTTTAGAGGATACGAATATTAAAAAATTTCCCATTATCCCCTTTGTGTATCCAGTACTCCTGTCTGGAGGTTACCTGATGTGAAATTCTGCAGGTACTTCAGTGGAGCAAAGAGGATAAATCTGATGAGGAAATGAGGGCCATATTTTTAGAGCATGTATCAGAAGCATATAGATACAAGTTTTATATTTACTGATGGATCTAAGTCTAATGCTGGCGTTGGATATGGAGTTTTTTATTTTAGTGAATCTTTTAACCGAAGAGGTGGCACTTGCTTCTATTGCCCTCAAAACTTTACAGCTGAATTGTATGGCATCCTAGTAGCAACTGGAACATATTACAACACTCCCAGTGTGTAGCTACACAATATTCTGTAACTTTAAAAGTGCCCTACAGTCCCTGGAAGTCTTTAATACTGATCATCCCTTGGTGTTGAAGATCTTGCAGTGGATTTTCTTGCACCAGTATAGAGGGAGCATTGTTTCTTTTTGTTGGGTCCCTGCTCATGTGAACATATCAGGAAACGAAGAGGCAGACAAGCTAGCCAAATCAGCTGCGCAAACTTTGATACCAAGAAAATGCCCCTGTTCCATATCGTGATACATTCTATGATATATGGAAATCCATCCAGCATTTTATGGGTACTTCAGTGGGACAGAGTAGGCCCCAATAAAATGAAAGAAATTACTAGTCAGACACACCCTTGGAAATATGACCTATACCAAGGAAGTGGAGATGTATTGTGTAGATTACGTATTGGCCATACGCGTTTAACTCATGGCTATCTGATGGATATAGTAGTGAAGCAGGGGGTAATTATAGCATGGCAAAACTGTTGGGAGAAAGCGCATGTATTAATAACATTATCTCTTTTATCAAAGAAGCTGGTCTTCTCAAATATATCTGACAGCTGTGCTGTCTTAGTATATAAATTTTTTTTTTTTCTTTTTAATAGTTTTACTGTTATGTGATCAATCACAATTCTTTTTTATCGGAATATTTTTTTTTTTTTTTATCAGAAATTTGTTTTATTTTTAAATCAAATTTATATATCTCTCATAAAGATAAAGTTATTTTGAATGTTGTATAATATATTATAAAAGTTAAAAGATCACATTTAGTATTCGGCGTCAGTGACCCTGGTAGTTGTGATGCCAGATAACTCACAATCAATCAATCAATCACCTTCGCTCTCTTCATAAGAGAATGAAGGAGGTCGGCTTCCAGTCCTTATTCTTGTTCCTCGAATGGAAGAGAATTGAGGCTGGAGGTCTATGTACAGGAATCTACAAATATACTTCGTATTTTGTTCATGAGACTTACCTGTCAGATATATATATAGCTGTATTCTCCGAAGTCCGACAGAATTTCAAAACTTACGACACATGCAGTGGGAGGCTAGGTGGTTAGTACCCATTCAGCGGCGGGTATCAGGAACCATTCCCACTTTCTATTCAGATTTTCTCTGTCGCCGGTACTGTCAACACCTGTTTTCAGTACCTCCGTCGTTGGATTTCGTAAACTTTCATTGCCACTTGAGTATTTTGATTGTCTTGTTTTTTTTTTTTTTTTTTTTTAACTTGCATTTGTGGCTAGGCACACGCTATTGTGGACTGTTTTGGATTTTGCTTTGATTTTTCTTGGTTATAAGTTGTCTGGATCTAGTTCTGCTAGTTACAAAGTATGTTGTGTGGAAGAGTGTAAGGTAAGGCTACCGAAGGCTTCGGTAGATCCCCACACTGTATGCACGAGTTGTAGCGGACATGTATCCTTGATAAATTATTGATGGCCTGATTCCAGTTGGAAGATTTGTGATTCTTATGTGCGTAAGTTAGAGCGTGATAGGATCAGGAGGTCTTCCTCTAGGAGCGTGTCAGCGAGTAGAAGTCAGGGTAGTAGTTTTTCACCTGCTAACCCTCCTGTAGACTTTGTGATTCCTAACCCTGTGGTGTTGCCTTCGGGCCCTGAGATTATGCCTGCGGAAGGTAATGCCCTGTTGGTGATTATGGATTCCATCCGTAACCTGGAATCGAAAGTGCTCGCTCTCCAAAGTGGTGTTGTGAAGTGCAGTGATAATATTAGTGCCCCTAGTGTTGTGGAGAGGGCATTAGATCGGCCCTATAATGCCTCTAGGCCTGGACCTCTGTTGGACTCCCAGGAAAAGGGAGTGGGCAAGTCGAAAGCCGAAGGAGGGTTACGGGGGCTCCCCACCGGTCTGGCGTCCCTTCAGGAGGTCCTGATGACGCTTCCCAGGCTGCCAAGGATCGTGCTTGTGCACGAATCCTTAACGATTGCTTCTCGTCCTCCGAAGCGTCCTCCCCCGCGCAAGGGGTGGAGCTCTCGCCCTCTTAAGAGGAGCTTCAGAGAGAAGGACGCTTCACGTCCTTTTTCTCCAGATGCGCTTCGGTCGTCGCCTGAAAGTTTTGATGCTTTCCCGCCGCAGAAGAGGACCAGGACGTCATCGGAGTATGACGCTTTTGAGCGCCCCAGTCGCTCCGGGGAGCTTTTCCTGTGAGAAGGAGGAAGGCGTCCCCTCGCCCCTCGTCTTCCCCACAGGATCAGCCCTTCCCCTGAGAGGGAGTTTTCCCCTACGAAAGAGATTTTGCTTGGTATGCAGTGGCAGTTGGCTTCGTTTATCGGCCAAGAGGAGGCAGAGCCACGTTGACGCGGAAGGGATTCGAGGCTGCCCTATCTAGAGATCTAAGCAGTCCCCTCTCCTTCTCCTGTTCGTCCCCTTCTTCTGCTGCGTTTGCCCTCTGGTTTTCGAATGACACCGCCAGCTGCTGTCAGAGTTTTTGATGAGCGTCACCTAGTACACTCTTCTCTGGACCTGTAGGCTCATCACGAGCAGGGACCGCCTAACTTCTCGACCATGACGCTCCCCTTGTGACCTCCGCATGTTGGCTGCATGACGCTCCTCATGCTGCTGATTTTGACGCTTTTCATGCTGGTGCTGCGAGTCAGGACGCTCGTCGGGACGGCTCGTCAGACGCCCCTTTGCTGATCTCTCTAGTCCTCCTCAGAGGCTGTTGTTAATATTCCCAAGCCTTTTGCAGCAATTTTTTCTTGAAGTGGAGGTTCCCTTTTGAGAGTTGCCTCAAAGGTCTTAGACCTCCTAGTATGAGGCTGTTGGCCTTGTATAATAAGGCGCCCTATGAGGTAAATGTTTAGACTTGCGATAATCTTTACGCTAAGTCGGTTTGTTATGCCTTCCATACTCATTGAGTGTCTTGGGTTTGTAGATCACTTACGAGGTCAGTATTGATCTTTCTTTCTTTGGTTATGACGACGATTGTGTTAAACTCCATGATATTTTGGCAACGATGTGAGGTTCTAGTAGAAAACAGAAGTATAAAAAAATGAACTTATATTCTCTGAGATTACAATGTTGAAGTTCAAGGGAATTTGTACAGGTCTTCTAATGACGATGGCTTGATCGCTTCTGCCAATGATGATGGCTAATCTGTGCTGTCTACATCTCGTTTTGATTTTTTTTTTTTTACAGTCATAAGGAAGCAGACAGTAGCTTCGAACATATGAACTTACACTCAGATGACATAGTTACTAATCGACGTAGCCGCTTGAGCTATAGGTCTGGTGTTTTGTCTCAGCCAGAAGCCTTGAACTAATTTCATACACAAATGACTGACTAAAAGGTGACGGCATTTTATCTTACCTACTTTTATTGTATACGTCCCTCTTTACTCGTCCTCTGTTCTGAATCACATTCCTGCAAGGCAATCTGTTTGACCTCTTTAGTTTTAGTCTTTTATAATATGGGAAATAACATTCCATATTTTTTTATGTAATCATTACAATAAACTCGGTCAGCTACCAAAACTACCACTGTATTACTCAGCTTGACTTGCATTTTGACTTATAGGAGTGTGATACAGACACTATGTGAATATATATCGATATATAGACAATACTTCTAGTAAAAAAAATTCAATGGTGTACACAATACAGATTTAATAATAAGATTATAAAACTAATATGCATATGAATATTATTCATAAATTAGTTGAACATGTGATATATACGATACAGGTTTTCACTTCATCTCCTTAAGTACCTATGCTACAGAAAATTACTAATGTACCTGATAACATGATAAAAATCAATATTTTTACCTATAAAAATTTCATATATTGACTGATAATATTATTAATTTTTAATTGCTTATTGGATTGTTGTTTTTATGCTAACTGTTATATCTCTGCAGTTATTGTAAGATAGAAGTAACAGATTGATTATAGGCTACCTGATTTATTTCTACATATTATATGGATTCGATAATTATGATTATATATGTGCGCTTTAAATAATTCCTAGTGCGTACACGCAAATGTATTTTCGATTCTGTTATTTTATGATCATTTATATAATATATTCCTGAGTGCGTACACGCAAAGATATATTTTTCGACTCTCTATTTATCATCATTTATATATAGATACATGATACTTTATATATAGGATACATGACCAATGTTTTTATCATCATTTATATATTATGGCTACATGATACTTTTATATATAGGTACCTGACCAAGGTTTTTATACTACTACACATTTAACTAGCGTTTCGACAACTTTTCATCAGTATCACAGTTTCCAGACAACCACCTATAGCCAAATGAAATGGCCATTCCAAGATTGTTAAAACAAGGGAAATTTGCCTGGTGGGGTCTACACGTTTTTATTTTGCGCTCATAACTTGTTCTCTGCATCCTAACAACCACCACTAATATGTTCGGCGATTACTACAATCATCCCAGCATGAGATCCGTTCGCCAGCAACGTAGAGTTTGAATATCCTTCTGGTCGGTGATTGTCGAAGTATGGTCCTGTTGTGTAGTCGATTTCCGACAGCCGCCGTAGCGTTCTGCATTAAAAACAAATTAACGACGGGATACGGTGTCGGTTGAAGAAGTCGCAGAAATAAGCTTGTTCACTATGATGGGGCTTATTCCTTTCACATGTAGGCGGTTGTTACTTGACTGCCGTCGTCCGCACGACGAACGATTTTTGAAGTTGCTATGTGAAACTCTCGTACTGCAATATACTGTAAACAAGTTCCATTAATCAGCCTGCAAGTGAAATTATACTTGTCACAAGGAAAGTAATTTCAGACATCAATCGGTCAGGTAGACAGCCATTTAGAACATTCTTACCACATGAAATTTTGCTGATATTTTATGGAATTCAAAGAGTTAGCTGTACAAACTTTTTTAATCCTGGCATTAACAAGGATGAAACCTATCCAGGTCCTATTGATGACTGTAAAATATCCATAATTATATAAAATAACTGATATCAATACGGATCCCAAAGAAAATTCTATATTACTGGTAGTAAGTTTACTAGACAAGAAGTGGAAAAACGGAGCTATTTGTAAGATTGCCAGGCAACATAAAGTCAAAGAGATATTAACTCAATGATTCTAGATTTCGCTATGCTAACTGAAATTAAGTTGTGACAAACTCCCGATCGCTATGTGCCGCTAAGCAAAAGTTTCATATTCAATTTTTGCGTCAGGCGCGCATCCTTGAGGTTAATTTTTAAAACTTTATTATAGTGGAGATGCAACGAAAACACCCACTATGTAACTAATTTTCATATATAAACTTTGGTTTTTCAAGAAATTTTTTTCATATCCATGACCTGATACTTCTAATGTCGTTTACCAATATCATATGCTGATTTATCGACTCTATTGTCTATGAGGTTCAGAAAAATTAATTCAGTTTGATTGTTCTAGACATTTTATTGCTTGTTTTGTTCAATGATTTAAAACGTTGCGATTCCACACGGATAAGAATAGGTTATGGCTGATGTTGTCATCATGACCCATGAACCACATTGAAGTTATGAGCTAGCCTTCCATCTGAGGTAAAAGGACACTGCTGAATTCGGCAAAACGCGATAGCACCTTCTAGGACTGATGATGTCGTCCTACTGAGAGTTTACGTTACTTTCTGGAAAAGATATACTTTATATTTTCGAATGATATTTTTTGTTTTGTTTTAATTCTCCACCCACATGAGAAAGAATGTCTGAAAAAAAAAACAGTACCAAAATTGAACCATATAATATTAGTTTCATGTTGAAATCTGCAATGATTGTAATTATGTTAAATTATATATTCCTATTTACACTAATGAAAAGGTTTCCATACAAATTTATATAAGACTATTTTGCCTGTATAAGATTATTTGCATAGATATACATTTTCCTTCGAAACTTCCTGACTTTAAATATCTCTTGTTTTTATTTTATTTTGATTTATTTATTTATTTTTTTTTTTCATTGACTATGAATATACATCACGGGACAGACAATATGTCTAGGTTTTGATATGTGGTTTGTTGAACTTTAAGCTTATTTGTCATTACTAAAGCGCTAAAGTTTAGAGTTCAAATGCTTTACGCATCTATATTTGTATATTTAATTAAACACATGTTCGTTTGGCTTATTGATTTTATCATGATACCTTTTTTTGTTATAATTTGTAACCCTCCAACTTCTTACGCATGTATTATATCGACTTCCTTGTATCCTATTTATTTTATATTTGTTACTTTAGTTATTCATATTTTTTTTTATCATATGATATTTTGATACATTAATGGTTGGCTTGAAATATGTGGAAAAGTGTTTCTATCGGCGTACCGTATTAAGGCTACTTGTGTATATTCTATAGATACAAGATATGAATAAAGTTATTTAAACCGTGGAGACCCGCTATATCCAGTTCGGATCCAATAGAAAATAACGAGTTGTAACTCGTAGACATTGACACTTTCCTTATTTTATTTCTTATTCCGACCAAACGCGATTGACTCTGTGATAAAATATGGTATTGGTTTTCATATTGAAAGGATTCACACAACGAGTTAAGGAGATTATTATTGATTTACACCACCGATCAGATTATTAATTATGTTGTTGTTCATGTTTACTGATTGCCTCATAAATATTCCTAGCGCACTCAATTGCGGTGTTTGTTTTATAGTGCTATTAATTCTTAATATAGGCGTATCAGCGACTAATTACACTAAGCGGTGTTTATTTTCCTCTGTCGACTCGTAAACTTTGTTAGTAATTCTACGTGTATTCTTTCAAAGGATTGATTTGACACGTGATAGGCTCTTAACTGACAGGTATCTTAGTGTATCCCTTGTTTTTCATGACACTTGTTACAATTAGTTATTGATTTCTATATCTGTAAGCAATTGTAGGCAGTCAAACAGTGATTTGGCTTTCTGTGACATAATAGAGAACCCTGGATGACGGAATGCGACCAGTTTAGGACGATTGTATGAGAGATTACTATACCTGGTCGTTAGTCCACCTGCTGTGTTCTTCGGGTTTTCCTCGTACACGGCCTACATATAATATTACGTTTTGGATTACCTAATTCTGATACACATACTTTTAATATACTTTTTGCCTTTAAGGGTTTCCGTTACGAAGTATTTATTGTTTTGCTTAGCTACGGACCACTTGTTTCCGTTCGAAAGTGTTTTTTGTTTTTTGCTTATTGGCAGTTGACTCTTGCGTTGTTCAGTTTGTACCGTTCTGTATTCGCGCGTCCAACCCAGATATTCATGCCTCGCGATCATCTTGGGTTAATGAATTTTTCTTGGTTTGTAGATATGGGTTTTAGCAATAGGCACGGGGGGATGTTTCTATATCTTTAGTTCCAATTAATGGGCATGTGGGTTAGTATGGTGCGGGATTGTGTGGGATAAAAATGCGTCAGCTATGATATTTGCTTTCCCGGTATCTATCTTACTTTGCTTCAAAGACCTGAATGTCAATATCCAACGATTCGGCTTTGGGTGACTGTGTTTACTTTTAAGCGTCACCCACGTAATAATAACGTTTACCGTGATCTCTCGTCGCGGCCTTCACGGGAAATATTGACGTTCAGAGACTTTAACTGTGCTTGTCACGCCGTCAGCCCCCGTAATAATACTTTACTCGTATAGAATTGTAGGACAATCATTTGGTAACACTCTCAGAACACGGGAAATTACTTTTCCAGCTGGCACTACTCTTTCCTGGGTGGGTCCGCTTGTGCTAGAAAACTGCTGTCCCTGCTGGTATTTTTTCCTTTTCAATATGCTTCGGCGGTTTATCGAGACATAGTTTCGTGTCTTTCACAATGACTGCCCCAAAGAGGAGGCGTATTTCTTCAGGTGAATCATCAATACTAGAATGAGGAGTCCTGATATTGATACCTATTTGATGATGAGAGCTCTAGTTCTGAATCTCCAGTGGTCGATACAAACTTTTTCTTCCACACAATGTGGGAGTGAAGATAACTTTTCTTTGCAGAGAGAGAGAGAGAGAAAGATGGCGAGAGAAGAAGAGAGAGAGAAGCGAGAGAGAGAAGAGAGAGAGAGAAGAGGAGAGAGAGAGAGAGAGAGAGAGATTCCCTTTACTTTTGTTGCTGATCCTAGCGTGAAATTACAGTGAGGATAAGAAATTCATTAGAATATTTGAGAAATATTTTGATGATGACATCATTGATTACCTGGTGAAAGAAACAAACAGATTTGCAAAAATCAGTTTTTTCTAGATGAGAATGTAGAACATTTGTCTCCACAATCTGAGTCATAGATAGATGGTTTGACAACTGTGCATTAGGATTTGGTGTAGCCGTATGCTTTAGAGAATTGGCATACGAAAAGAATAATTGTGCATGTATGTATAATATTTTTGTCAGTCAGTATTATGAAGTCTTTTGAAATAAAATAATTTTAGTGTTATTTTTTTTTACTGCCAACATTTTAAATAATTTCCCTACACTTGAAACTACAGTATAATAATAAGCGTAAAAATCAATATTACCTTTGATAAACTATCATCCGTGGCTATTGATCGCTGATTTCAAAAAAAGCGGACGGTTACGTTAGCAGCGAGCTCAATCCGGGGCGGACAGCTTAACCGTTAAGCCTTTTGAAAAAACGGTATGGGACTTTATGGTCAGTAATGATGTTATTAGGATAGCCATAGATTATGAACTTAAAATGTACTAGTGATTACATACCTAGCCTTCCTTGCTTTCCTGCATATTTACTTCAGAGGGCTTTAGTTTACGTGCATAAAAACTATGGAAAAGAAGCTGTTTATCATATTGCTAAGTAGTACCCCCTCTTATCCCTTGGTCTGCGCGCTGTTTGCAATAAAAAAATTTTTTTTTTTAGGTTAGGTGAGCTGCATTATTCCGCTTTTAAGATATCGAATGCCTTTTTGATGCTTTTTAGACCATGAATAAATTCTAACGCCCTTCTTCGTAAGATCTGTTTAAAGGAGCTGTCATGATTAAGAGTTACATATTTACATACTATTGTAATACCCACACAGCGCAAAAGTGCTTTATCCCCTTACTTATATAGGTACCGGAAAGTTATTAATAGCCGACTCCTTACCATGGGCTTTCCTTAGACCTTGTGACTAGACACATATAACTTAAATAACATGTTCGGTTTTTAAAAACTCACATTAGATATTTTACTCTGAGATTATTTGTTTTTGTCTCAGTAGCACTACTCTAGTTTATGTGAATGTACTTCTAAGGTTTAGAAAAGATTACAAGATCACCAATATGCATGTTGGGTATCCCCTAAACAGTCCTTCCAACAACTATATTTAATTGGGGGTCGCAACGTAAGCCGAGTCATCGTAAAATTGATAATGTTCCCCTGATTGTGCTGAAAACGGTGTTGATGTACAATCACTTTAGGTATGGTATCTGGTAACAGCCTTTAAGTAAGTCCAAGTGGTGAAAAAAAATTTATTCTGACGTTTTTGAGGTAAATTGTATGGGCTATTTGATTTCCTAATGACTCCTATTACTACATTTTTCAACTTCGTCCATTATCTCTAATTTTGAAATTTCTTGGGAGTCTATAAGAAGGTACGTATATAGCTTTATGTTTGTCCTTAGAACGTATTTTGTTTTCAATGACATCCGTTTTCTCCCAGAATCACTCGCTAGTGAGAAACTCCTGTATTCAGATAAAAGATAAAAAAAAATTCTGCTGATCACCTCTGCTTGAATGACTTTCCGGAATGTTACTTTTAGATAGAGTATAAGAAGATTCATCTACGACTGATTTGGCGTGATTAAAATTAGCAACAATAAAAAAAATGCGATATTTTATATGTAACATATATGTTTGTGGATTACGAGATTACCTTGTTGCTAGCGAGTCTAGCCGTGTCTAGGGCTTTGTTCGCGGAAATCGTTATATTTCAGAGTGTCGGGAGGATTAAAATTTCTAGCTCCCAGCAGTCCTTTTACACCACTAAGACATTCGGGTTCTTTGCTTCTCGAGATTTTGCATGCAAACTGCGACTAGCGGTTGTTGGGAGAATTCTGTGGGTCATTTGAACAATGTTACGATTTGAGATAATTATAGTTCCCTAAATATAAGTTTATTATTTGATTAAAATGTCTCTTTTTGGTCAAACAGATTTCAATATGTTTGAAGTTTATTAATTTTCATTTGATAAACACTCCTTCTTTTGCGTATGTAATATAATATTTTGTATACCTAGATGAATCTTACAATTACACTAGATACAAGATCAATGTTTTTATAGTAATAGAGGTATCTGTAATCGCTCGCTATCCGGACTTCTCATTAGGGAATTCGAAAACAGACGGTGAGTCCTTAATAAAGGATATTACATGGACTAAAGGCATAAAACAAATATTCTAATTTTTACGGCGCGTACAGTCGGGCCTTAATCCGCACTCACCCCCCCCTACTTATAATAACTTAGGTATTAAAAAAACGAGAACCCTGCTCTGATTTACTTGTACGGTGCGTGTGATCATTGGGAAATTCCCTTTTTAATTTTTCAACATCTCTCTCAACCCTCACTGCTGAAGTCGCTTATTGTGATGTGCTATCTTTGAACCTTAGGCAGATTTGACTGACCCTGAAACGTCTGACTAGATGAACAACAGTAACCGAGTTGTTTAAGCACGATTTTGTTTGATTCTGATTTTTAGGCGACTGTTACCACGGGGGCCCCCCAAAACATATTGTGTGTTTTTTTTGCATTCGTTTGGTTACGTATTAAAGCAACGTATGAATGACGAACTATTAGGAATTGAGCGATTACTATTAAGACCAGTTATCTCTGCTGCATTCATATTAACTGTTGTACTTCTGTGGTTTACTTCATTCTTTTGCTAAAATTTGAAATAGTGAGGGTCCTGGTCAGCGCATTTAGCCTAATGAAAGTTTTTTATAGACATTTATTCTTGCAATACAGTCCGTTTTTAAAGTTAAGTTTTGAGTACCATTGAGTTCGATATTTTTTACGCATACTAAAGTCTGAAATCGCGATCGGGACCTGCACAGGAGCATTTCATTTGTCCTGACCTAAATAGTGTTACCTCTAATTTATCTAGATTTGTACGTGGTGTTCCACTTGTTTTTTAGGTTTTTCTTATCACTACTGTGCCTAACGACCCTATCCAATGCATCTGTATAAATACAGACTCCACTGCGTAAACACATATTCACTGTTTAAATGATTGTTTACTTAAAGGATTAATATCAACCCAAAATGATAAATTCACATTATATGATTATGATCTTTCAGTAGAACTTCTGTAAACAGAAACTCAAAAGATAAAACACTCCAGTAGCGACTCTCAATGTGTAATAATTTTCTGTATCAAAAGGGTAAGATTAAGAAATGTCTCGTAACTTCAGTCCCCCCCCCCACCCGGACCGGAATAACGAATTTGACCTGCAAAGGCAACACTCAGTTTCCTCCAAATGACTAAAAAATTGTACTTAAGCTTTGCTTTTGTGGGAAGTCACGTGTTCCGATAACGACACACGATCAGCTTGGCCCTCCTTCTCTGTTTAGCGGATGACCTGGTTTGGCTGAGTTTCCGCTCCGTGCGCGTTGTTTGGGATGATCGAGTCTTGACTGATCTGATGCGGAGACCGTTCGGTTGTTTCTTGAAGTGCCGGAAACGCTCCCTAAACGATGATAACTAAAGTTGCTTGACAGAATCTCTTTGCTTTCGTCGTCGTTGACTTCTGATATTACATTATTCGTTATTCTTCGTAAAGACGTGTGAGAGTTCTTGTTGTTTTCTGAAGTCCGCTCACTAAACGCTGATACAATTTGCTTGAAGAATCTCTTGCTTTCGTCGTCGTTGCCTTCTGATGATACTTATTCGTTATTCTTCGGAAGACGTTGAAGAGTTCTTGTTGTTTCTGAAGTCGCTCATAACGATAATACTAATTTTGCTTGAGAATCTCTTAGCTTTCCCGTCGTCGTTGACTTCCTGATTAATACATTATTCATTATTCTGGTTTTTCTTCGAAGACGTTGTAAGAGTTCTTTTATGTAATCTGCCACAATATTAGGGCTGTTGCCTTGTATAATAAGCGCCTATGAGGTAAATGTTAGACTTGCGATAATCTTACGCAAGTCGGTTTTTATTATGCACTTCCATACTACCATTGGAGTTCTTGGGTTTGTAAGAATCACTTACGAAGTCCGTATTATCTCCTTTGGTTATGACGACGATGTGTTAAACTCATGATGATTCGGCAACGATGTGAGGGTTCTAGTAGAAAACACGAAGTATAAAAAATACGTAATACTCTGAATTACATGTTGAAGTTCAGAGGAAATTTGTACGGGTCTTCTAATGACGATGGCTGTCGCTTCTGCCAATGATGATGTCTAATTCTGTTCCTGTCTACCATCTCGTTTACAAGTCATAAAGGAATCGACAGTAACTCGAACATATGACATATAATCAAATGACATAGTTCAATAAGTCACGTAGGCGCTTGAGCTTAGGTCATGGTGTTTGTCTCAAGCAGGAGCTGGAACTAAAGTTTATAACAAATGAATGACTACATGGTGACGGCATTTTATCTTAGCCTACTTTTATTGTATACGTCGTCTTTATCGTCTCTGGTCCGATCACATTCCTGCAAGCGATCTGGTTGACCTCTTTAGTTTTAGTCTTTTATATATTGAATACATTCCATATTTTTATTATGTAAATCACTTACACATTATTTTTAATGGCGTCTGCTGTTCTCCTGTTGAAGAGGGAGAGTTTTGACTTTGTCGGCAGCTGCGGATGAAGAGCAGCCTTCTAACTTCGTCGTCAACTTTGGGCTACCAGGTTTGGCCGCCTTCTCAGGGACTTGTTTTTGTAAGACAAGTTTTTCCATGACACTTACCTGTCAGATATATATATATAATATAGCCTGTATTCTCCGAAGTCTGACAGAATTTCAAAACTCCGCACACGCAGTGGGCGGCCATGGTGGTTAGTACCCATTCCCGCTGCTGGTAGGCAGTAATATCAGGAACCATTACCCATCTTCTATTCGTTTTTTTCCTCACTGTCGCTGGTGCTGTAAAACAACTTTTTTCCGTCCCCATTCATTGCCGCTTAGTATCCTAATTAATCTTTTGAATGATTGACTTGAAATTTTGTGGCTAGGCTATGCCTATTCATAAATTAATTTAATTTTTTCATTGCATTGATGTCCTGAAATCTAGTTATCCTATTTCCGACTTGTTGTATGCAGGGGGTAGAGGTTAGGCTAACTCGAACCTTCGGTATACACTTTGCTTGTATATCATGACGTTTACATGTTTTATTTCTTTATTGAAAGATCAATGTAATTAGTGTAAAATGTTTGGACTGATTCCTAAAGAAGACGTATGATTCGTATGTACTCAATTAGAGCGTGATAATTCAGGAGGTCTTCCTCCACAGTACACAGAAGTTAGGAATAATGCAGCCTACTAACTCCTGTAGACTTTATTTGGGCCTACCCTGTGGTAAAAAATGGCTTACGGGCCTAAAGGAAGTGTCTGTGGACGTAATGCCCTTTCTATTATGGTGATTACATCAAGTAATACTTGGAATCTAAAGTGCTCGCGCTCCCATCAGTGTGTGGTGTAGTGATGTTGATTTTGCCCTAGTGTTTGTGGAGGGGCGTCCAATCGTACTAGTAAACAGCCGCTAGGTCTATACCTCTGTCAGACTCCAAGGACGTGAGGGGCGAAGTCGAAAACCGGAGGAGGGTACGGGAGCCCCCACCGGTCTGGCGTCCCTTCTGCCAGGACCTGAGACGCTTCCAAGCTGCAAAGAAAATCGTCACGTGCAGATCCTGAAAAGATTGCTTCTCGTCCCTCCGAGGCGTCCTCCCCCGCAGGGTTGGAAGCTCTCGAAGGACCTCGCGCCCTCGTAAAAAAAGAAGCTTTAGAGATAGAGAATGCTTCACGTCCTCTCTCTCGTCAGTGAGGGAGCGTCCAGAGTACTGATCTGGCGTACCCTTCGGCATGACTTAATATAAATACTCATGACAAAAGACGCAAGATGTCCGCACAAGCTGCCGTCCGTCTTTGTCAAGAGAATAAAAAATGTCCATAAGCAGGACCTTTCATGCGACGCCTTCCGAGACACTTCAACGCTCTTGATCGAGAGCGGAACGTCGTTCTCTTGTAGCGAAGGATTGTTTTCCTCTCTCGCAAGACGCTTCCACTCCTCC
Source organism: Macrobrachium nipponense (assembly GCF_015104395.2). Taxonomy (NCBI): domain Eukaryota; kingdom Metazoa; phylum Arthropoda; class Malacostraca; order Decapoda; family Palaemonidae; genus Macrobrachium; species Macrobrachium nipponense. The sequence goes on from NC_061105.1 coordinate 28,091,390, forward strand.
TCCCTCATGGCGCTCTATACGTTATGTGACGTTTCCTTTAACTACGAAACGGATATTGTTCAAGCTGATAATCTTGACGTTCCGGCAAGCGGCTTTGCATAGTCAAACAGATCGACAGGACGCCTCTTACTCGTCCCTAAGGGACGCTCTGTCAGCGGGCAGAGTATGACTCTGGTTCGCAGCAACGCTGGACCAGACTATCCTAGTTTTAAGACAGAGAAGGGCAAAGCATTCCTCTTACCCAGAACACACAGGCACCTTTTAAATGCTTCTACAGTGTCGATGAGCGTGCCAAAGACGCAAGGATGTCTCACAGGCGGACCGTCGTTTTGGGGGGAAAAAGAGTGGCGAACGTCCTTAAGATCGTCCGATGACGATCCCGTACTTCGCTTAGAGACGCTCGCGTTTCATGAGCGGCGCTCCCCCTCGCCAGGAAGCCTCCTCAGGTTACTCGTGTTGACGCACGTCATTCCCTATGCGCTTCCCTTGATGTTCATTCGCGTCTCCTTTCGGGACGCTCTTCAAGACGCTCAAATAATGCAAATCAGGACTATTCGGCAAGCTCCTCGCAGATGCCTTTCGACGCTCAGGCGTTTCCTTTTTGAGCGCGTTCGGAATGTTCATTTTCATTACAACGACCAAGATTCGCACAGCGACCACCGTTCCCTTTGTTAGAAGGTAAGGAAGGTCCTTTAAGAAGGCCTCTTGAAGACGATAGCCGTACGTCTTCTTATAGTGCTCTCACACTTCCGGAGCAGCGTGCGGCGTCTCCAGGACACCTCTTGGGTGGCCTTTCATTGCATCGGGTGTTCGACAAGATCCTCTCTGAGAGCCGTTCGAAACCCTTGATGTTCTTGCACCATATGCTCGGCAAGACTCTCGCGAGGACGTCTCTTAAGACGCTCAAACGTCCTACCATTGAGACGTGAAGAAGCTTTTGGTATGCTCGACATCCTATATGTAGAGACAGCTCACCAGGTTACGTTCTGGAAGAGATAAGCTTTTTTGGAAAGACGCTCGATGTTTTCATATCTGGAACGCTCTGCCATGACGTCTAGCGAGGACGTTTTGAAGACGCTCGGAATCCTACACGGGCATGACGCTCGGCAGTGCCCTTTGCCAAAGAACGCTTCTTTCAAAGAGGACGTTCTTCGGTCGCTCCACAGGACGTTCCTTTACAGACTTAAAAGAATTCGGGTTAGTCGGTGAGGCATACCCGAATTTCTTCTTCTAACCCTCCTTCAGATAGAGGAATCCCTTGCTCTCCTCTCTCGCAGTTGGCGTCGTTTGAAGAAGAGGAAAGTTTGATCTCGTCAAGATGTCCACTTCGCTTTCTCGAAGATACGTTCAATAAATCCCATGACTTGATTGAATTCGAAAAACTTTAAGCAGATTTCGTGTCATAAAACGCCTCGTCTGCTTTCCGGGACTTGCGCTGCCGAAGGGGGAACATTAGGTCCTACCTGCCGTAAAGCCCAGTCTCTGATCAGATCCTGCCCCTTCCTCGATTTGCTGGGGGAATTGGGAAGACTATATGATCGAATTCCTGGATTACTTTCTGTCATTTAAATGGGTTGTTCTCTATTGAACAAAGATCTAATAACATTTTATATCGCGTAAGCTATAAGCTCTCATTAACAAAATTCAGAACAGCCATCATTCATTATTCAGAGCTCATCCAGGAAAAATGACTTGCAGACTACGTCCCATGAAGTCTTATGTCCCATATCCTAAGAAAGCTTGACTGTCCTTTTCGATTTCGTTCTCAATTGAGGATCTCCATTCGAATAATATTAATTCGTTCTCATGGCAAAGAGAACGAAGACAGTCCTATTTCCATTCTCCCTCTCTTCCTCGTCGAGGAAGAATGTAGGTAGAAATTAGATGTTCAAGGGACTACAATACTTACGTATTTTATCTTTGCGCGTCATATTACTAATGTAGGTTCAAGCTATACGCATATCATAGTTACCTCTAGCTAGAGGATGGCAACCGAAAGGACTGTTATTCTAAGTGTATTTAATCGTCCTTCCTGCAAACTTCCAGGAGTTTCCGGCTGGAAGGACAACGCTAAAAGGTTATTGTTACACACCACCAACTCAGCGTCTGCATCTAGCGAATTATTGTTTCGCTTAAATTGCCTGCTTGAGATTTCCCTCATGAGCGATATTATCACAAACCTTTCCTTCGTAGAATGAGAGCTGTAACTCAGCAGATAGTGCGAGCCGAGACTACATAGAAGGCTGCTGTCATTCGTGGATGATGCAGTCTATTTAATCGAGTACCCCAGCAACTTTTCAGGAGTTTCCGATTTAACATTTGGGTTAATTAGCGTAGTGTTACGACAACACAAAATCAGCTTCTGTATTTAGCGAATTCCTGTTTCGCTTAAATTATGCCACTTTGAGAGTTTCTGTTCAAAAGTGGAAAATATATTCCTTATAGAATAGAGTATCTGCAACTCTGCATAATGCTGCGAGAAGGTGAACGTATGCTGCTGTACTGACTCACCGTCACTGTCCCATTCACCAACTCAGTAATCAGTACTCGCTGTTATGGTGCGTTCCCGTTTCTTCTCTCTCTTCACCGACTCTCCCGCGGGATTGATTGACATGTAACCGTATCTCTGTCCCTACAATCATAGACTTTAGAGCCTCGGGTTAGGGGATTTTCTAATAATCATGAATGAATACGACTTCCTTTTACCAAGGAAATTTTTCAACAGAGATATCTCCTTAGAACCTGTTTGGTGGCGCTGATTAGCACTGGTACAGAATTCTGTACGAGTCTACCCCCGCGGCCTAGCACTCTAATAATGCTCTCACTGCTTATGCAAAGCGCAGCCTTATTAGGGAAGGACAGCATGCTTAGTGAGGAATGGATGAGTCTGCTGGGGACCATTTCCTCGCTGGAAAGCTTGTTTCCTGAATAGACTGCAATTCAGACCTCTACAGTTTTTCCTACAGGAGAACTGAAATAACATCAACGACTAAAAATAATTCTAAACATCTCTCAATGGGTTGAGGATCACCTCAGGTGACCTGAGAGGGTGCAGCATCCGGTACAGAGGTACAGGTTCTGGCACATATCTAAGAGAATTGGAAGCAATTTGGTTTTGGCTCTCAGTTCCTCGAAGAGTGAGTTTTTGGTCGAGTGGTCCAATCATCTCAGATAATTTTCGCAAGCAGATCTCTGACCAACAGAAGAGAGAGATGTTATATCTCGCCATAGGCACGGAACGTAAAACGATCCTCAGAGGTTCGTTACACTATTGCACGTTTCCGTGCGGATTTCTCGATCGAACAGACAGCAGAACTATACTGACGTCTGGAGTAATCCTCGCTTAGAAGTTGTCCGAAAGTTTGTGTAGACTTTGGAGCCGTCTCTTTCTAGATTTCTTCGCAATATTTGAAGACGCAGAGCTTTCCTCTAGCGTTGCTCCCTTATTCTTCGATCTCGAGAGCGGTAGCAATAGACGCCATCATATAGTATGAATGTGGGATAGTTGGTTTGGTCTCTTTTTCCCCTATTCAGAGCTTAGGAATATAATAAGATATCGCTGGCATCAGAGGGAGCGAGAAAGACGCTGATCGCCCCATGTTGCCCTTCGATAGGCCCTGTTTCACAGAGTCACGTACTTCAGAGAGCACTTTTTCAAGACCCTTCCCGTAGAATCGTCTAGCTCTAAAGACACTCACTTCGAAAGGTACCTAAAAACCTAAAAAAACCTCTCGCTCTGAGTCTTAATGCGTTCAGACTGTCGAGAAGCGAGAGGAATCTCAGATTAATTGCAAGTCCTCATTGCCAAAGCAAAGCCGTGCTCAATATTGTGGGGGCAGGGTGAGCAATCGGAGTAGGGCGTTTCTGGAGATAGTGCATGAAGAATGACTGTTCCTTCCACCTCGACTCTGTGATTAACTTTACCGTCTTCCCTTTCCGTCTGAAGTATGGGATAACTAGCAGTCCCAACGATGTAGAATACGGAAATATGTGTTGACTGGCCCCCCCCCTCCCCCCCCCCCCTACTCAGTAAGATTCGGATCTGTCACACAAGCCCTTCCACGATCTTTGAGGTCTGTGAAATCTTGAATGGTCCCTAGATCGAAAGCTTCTGGCATGGAACTTAGAACTAGTCTGAGTTCCTGATGTCAAGCATTTAGAAACCTCTCCTTTTCTGTAAACTTAATGCAGTGACCAGAAAGGTTAATTTTCTAACCACTCTAACTACGGCAAAGAGGGTTAGTTGAGTTTTGGCCATCAGTGGTTCAGAGTTTTTGGCTTAGAGGACATATTCCGGTTTACTCTAAGCCTTCCTTCTTGCTAAGAACGAAAAACCGTCTAAACCCTTGCCCGAGGCTGGAGATCAAGGGATGGCACAAATTAATTGGGGCAAGAGCCACAAGAGCGTCCTGTGCCCTGTCGTGGCTCTCAAGTTTATCTTGATAAAACTAAAGAAAGTCGAGGTTATTCGGACAATCTTCGGTGTTCCGTAAAAAGACCAGACTTGCCCATGTCGAAGAACACCCTGCGTTATTTTTAAGGAGTCTTTCTAAGAGGCTCATTCGTCATGTTTGAACAAAGATTTGAAACCTTTTAAAGTAAATGCTCACGAGGTGAGGGCGCGGCCTCGGAAGCATTTCAACAGAGCATGGCACTCAGTTACATCCTGAGTACCGCGTTTTAGCGAAGCAACTCTGTGTTCGCTTCACACTCCCTGAGAGATGTGAAGACGTCATATGAGATCTGCTGCTCGCTAGGGCCATAAGTGTCCGCAGACACAATCTTGGGGGCAAGAAGTACCACTCATCCTATCCTGTAGAAAACGGTTAGGAAGAGCTCTTAATTTTATTTGTTGAGTTGCCGCCAAGGGCGGACTTCTTAACTCTTAAGCCTTAGTTAAAACACCTTAACTTTGGCTAGGTTGGTCAGGTGGTGATATTTATTTTACTCATGGTATGGTCAATATGGTCTAGACACATTGTGGTCACGCCCCCGTTGTCAGATCATCTAGAACTCACCAGCTATACAGGTCACGTCCTTACTGGAGACTCTAGTAAAGCAAAAGCAGACTTGGGTGACAGTAATCACGAAGTCAGCTATGCTAACAGGTAAGGAACCAAGATGTCTATCATCTGCATGTGAAATGTTTCCCAAAATCCTTTTATTCTGTCCCTCCCCACCTCCAATGGTGGGAATCAGCTATATATATATCTGACAGGTAAGTGTCGTGAACAAAATGATATTGTTATGATACAATAAAGTTTGTTCATACTTACCTGGCAGATATATATAATCAAGTACCCGCCCAACCTCCCCTCGGGGACAGTGGCATTAGAAAATCTGAATAGAAGATGGGAATGGTTCCTGACACCCGCCTCCCAGTGGCGGGAATGGGTACTAACCACCTGGCCGACCACTGCGTGTGCCGGGAGTTTTGAAATTCTGTCGGACTTCGGAGAATACAGCTATATATATATCTGCCAGGTAAGTATGAACAAACTTTATTGTATCATAAAAATATCATGTTTTTGATTCTCCCTCAGTGTCGAATCATTCACAGGCTTTACATTCAGAATCGGCCTCTGAAATCGCCGACCTGAAGGCTACTATCTCCAAGATGAGGTCCAAAATGGCGGCCTTACAAGGTAAGGATAGTGAGAGTGAAGTGTTCAGTGAAGTGAGTGCTCCCAGTGTTGTGGAGGGGGCGTTTGATCGTCTCCGCGACGCTCCCAGGTCTAGACCTCTTCCAAGCTCCCATGCCCAGAGGAGAAGGAAAGTCGAAAGCCTTAAGGAGGTCGTGGAGAATCCCCAACGGTCAGACGTCCCTTCAGCAGGCTCTGTTTCGCATCAGACTGCTCAGGACCGCTTTAGAAAAAGCGTCCTGCGAGAGTGTTTCTCTTCCTCTCCCTCTCCTTCACCTAAAAGAGGGTGGAAGGACTCGGACCTTTCCAGGCCCCTGAAAAGGCATTGGAGAGAACCTTATTTGAATTCGAGCCCGGAGTGCTGCTCGGATGAAGCTCCCTCTTCGATCAAGAAGGCGAAGGTTGTGTCAACGTCCCCCTACATGGACGTAGCGGATCGCTCGCCTTCGAGCTCTCCCTCTCCTCCCATTGAAGAGGACGCGGGAGAAGCTTCAAAGAGAATTCTTCTAGCTGTCCAAGAGCAGCTAGCCTCATTGGTTGGAGTTTTGGCTTGAGATCCTCCTCGTAAGAAGGATGTTGCTCTTCCTATCAAGAAGTCTCGTCCTCTCTCCCCTGCCAGGCGTGAGGCGTCTTCCAGGCATGAAGCTTCCTCTTCCAAACAGGTAGAAGAGGACATGCTTTCTAGAGCAAGAGCGAGAGAGGCTTATGCCAGGCGTGAAGCGCTAGACAGGACACCAGCCAGACGCGAGGCGTCTTCCAGGTGCGAGGCGTCCTCCAGATGCGTGGAAACAGCCAGGCGCGAGACTCCAGCCAGGAAGCCTTCCGGACGTGAAGCGTCATCCAAGCGCGAGGCGCCAGCCAAGCTTTTGGCGCCAGCCAGGACGCCAGCCGAGCGCGAGACGTCTTTCAGGCGCGAGGCGTCTTCCAGACGTGAGGAGCCAGCCAAGCGAGAGGCGTCAGCCAGGACGCCAGGCGGGTGCAAAGCGTCATCCAGGCGCGAGGCGTCATCCATTTATGAGGAGCCACCTAAGCGCGTCTTACAAGGCTGAACATTCTTGCAGACAAGATGCGCCATCCAGACGTAAGGCGCCATCTTTTGTCAAGAGAAGAGATTTACACTCTCTTAGTCCCTCTCCTATCAGGAGTTTGTCTCCCCCAGAGAATAGACTTCCTGATTTTACTACGGATTCTCCTTTAGACCCCGAGTTAGATGACAACTTAGAAGACGAGACTTGTGGAAGGGAAGGACTGTCAAGCTACAAAGTCTTGACAGCCCTTCTTCTTGAGGAATATGGAGACACATTAACCCCTGCCACTCCTCCTTCTCCTCGCTCTCTATTTTCAAGCGCAAAGGCGACAAAATCTTCGTCTTTCCTTAGAATGAGACCCACCATATCTATGAAGAGGGCTCTTCAGTCTTTGAATTCTTGGATGGATTCGAAGAAGGAGCTGGTCAGGACGGTCTTCTGCATGCCCCCAGCGAGACTCGCTGGCAGAAGGGGCATTTAGTATCAGACAGGAGAGAATATGGGCCTTTCTCTCCCGTCTTCGGCTGAAGCAGACTTTTCAACGTTAGTGGATGCGTCGAGAAGACAAGGTTTGAATTCTGCCCGTGTGACTTGGGGCATTTCAGAACTGGATCATCTCCTCAAGGGACTCTTCCATGTATTGGAAGTTTTCAATTTCTTAGATTGGTCCCTTGGGGTGATGTCCAAAAAGGCGCATGACACAGAAGGGATCGACTCGGAAGTACTCCTTTGTATACTGTCGTGTATCGACAAGGCAGTACAAGATGGCTCTTTAGAAATCTCCTCTTTATTTGGAGCGGGACTTCTTAAGAAGAGGACAGTCTTCAGTGCTTATTTGACCAAAGTGGTCTCCCACTCTCAGAGAGCAGCACTTTTGTACTCTCCCTTATCGGACTTTTTGTTTCCTTCTCAGTTGGTGAAGGACATTTCCCGGTCACTAACTGAGAAGGCGACTCAAGACCTTCTTATTCAGTCATCGAGAAAGAAGAGACCTGCGGCTGCGGTTGAAAAGATAGGACCGAGTACGTCTATTCAGCCCTTTCGAGGAGGCCCTCCCTCCAGAGCACCCTCAAAAAGGAAGGCTCCTGAGAGGAGAGGTAGGTCTGCCTTCCGTCCCTTTAAGAAGGGTAAATGAGACTACACACCTCCAAACACCAGTAGGTGCCAGGCTCCTAGGATTTGCGGAGGCCTGGGCACGTATAGACACGGATGCCTCATCTTTGTCTGTGATAAGGAAGGGATACCTTATACCTTTCCAGGACAGTCCTCCCCTAACTTCAACTCCGCGGGAACTGTCAGCCAGATACCGGGACCCTGTACTGAGGGATACTCCTCGACTGATGGTGGATCAGATGTGGGACAAGAGAGCGATAGAACTAGTGCTGGATCAAAACTCCCCGGGGTTTTACAATCGCCTTTTTCTGGTTGCGAAAGCCTCGGGGGGCTTGGAGACCAGTACTAGATGTCAGCGCTCTGAACAAATTTGTTCAGAAGGAGAAGTTCTCCATGGAGACTTCGGCCTCAGTCCTTTCGGCTTTACGCCAAGGAGATTGGATGGTGTCTCTGGATCTCCAGGACGCCTATTTTCACGTCCCGATTCACCCTTCGTCGAAGAAGTACCTCCGTTTCATGACGGGGGGAAGGATCTTTCAGTTCAGGGCCTTGTGTTTCGGACTGTCCACAGCTCCTCAGGTCTTCACAAGCCTGTTGAAGAATGTGGCGAGGTTTCTTCACCTCAAAGGGGTGAATATCTCTCTGTATCTGGACGACTGGCTCATCAGGGCTAGATCAGAGAGACAGTGTTTGGAGGACCTTATTCTGACCATGAACTTGATCAAGTCGTTGGGATTACTCGTAAACCTCGAGAAGTTGCAGCTGACCCCCACAGACAGACTAGTCTATCTGGGGATTCAGATGGATTCTCGGGGTTTTCGAGTATTTCCTTCGCAAGAGAGACTCGCGAGAGGCTTGGAGAAAGTCTCTCTCTTCTTAAGGAAAGAACGGACGTCGGCGAGGGAATGGTTAAGCCTTCTAGGAACCCTTTCCTCGCTCGAACAGTTCTTTCCTCTGGGAAGACTGCATGTTCGTCCACTTCAATACTTCCTCAAGAGGTCTTGGAGTTGGAAGACAGGACATCTTTCAGACGCCTTTCCCATTCCAGTGGAGATGAAGCCTCACTTGGAATGGTGGTTGCCCCCATTGAAGGAGAATAGGGGAATCTCCCTGAAGGTTCAGAACCCAAACCTAGTGTTATACTTCGACGCGTCGGAGAAGGGTTGGGGAGCAACATTAGGCTCGAGAGAGGTGTCAGGCATCTGGGAAGCAGCACAGGTGTCCTGGCACATAAACTGCAAGGAGCTCTTTGCCGTGCATCTGGCTCTAAAGAGCCTAGAACCTTTGGTATCGAACAAAGTAGTTCAAGTGAATATAGACAACACCACAGCATTGGCCTACATTCGGAAACAAGGAGGGACTCACTCCTTGTTCCTTTACGAACTGGCAAGAGACCTACTGCTTTGAACTTCCCAGAGAAATATCTCCCTGCTTACGAGATTTATTCAGGGAGAAAGGAACGTAAGGGCGGACAGGCTCAGCAGGAGGAACCAGGTCCTTCACACAGAGTGGACACTCCACTCAGAAGTGTGTCAGAGTCTCTGGTCTCTTTGGGGGACTCCTCATGTGGATCTCTTCACCACATTCCTATCCAAAAGACTAGAAGTCTTTTGTTCGGCGGTAGAAGACCCCAGAGCTCTGATAGTCGACGCCTTCCTACTAGACTGGTCTCACGTAGACGTCTACGCCTTTCCACCGTTCAAGATCCTGGGACTAGTTCTAAAGAAATTTGTGGCTTCAAAGGGAACACGGATGACCCTGATAGCCCCCTTTTGGCCAGCACAAGATTGGTTCACAGAGGTAGTGGAGTGGACAGTAGATTTTCCCAGATCCCTCCCAAGAAGGACGGATCTTCTCAAACAACCACACTTCCAGAGGTATCATCAAAACCTCCCCGCTCTCGCTCTGACTGCCTTTCGACTATCGGAAGACTTGACAGAGCGAGAGGGTTTTCTCGCAAAGTTGCAAGCGCGATTGCGAGAGCCCGCAGAGCTTCCACTAGGCGAGTATATCAGTCCAAGTGGGAAGTTTTTAGAAGGTGGTGCAAGTCTAAGAAGTTGTCCTCCTTCACTACCTCTGTGACTGAAATCGCTGATTTCTTGCTATTCTTGAGGGAAGATTTGCATCTATCTGTACCCACAATAAAGGGATACAGAAGCATGCTTTCGGCAGTCTTCAGGAATAGAGGACTAGATCTGACAGATAATAAGGATCTCCACGATCTCATAAGATCCTTTGAAACTACGAAATCTACGGGACCAGCTCCTCCTAGCTGGAACCTAGATGTAGTTCTAAAATTCCTGTCATCTGAGAAGTTCGAACCCCCTCATCTGGCGTCTTTTCGAGACTTAACTAGATAGAAACTGTTTGTTCCTATTATCTTTAGCCACAGCAAAAGGAGTTAGTGAACTGCATGCTCTAGAGAATAAGGTAGGATTCAAAGGGGACTCAGCCATTTGCTCGTTTAAAACTTTATTTTTATACATTCAACTTACCTGTCAGATATATACTTAGCTTTAGACTCCGTCGTCCCGTCAGAAATTCAAATTTCGCGCCACACGCTACAGGTAGGTCAGGTGATCTACTGTCCTGCCGCTGGGTGGCAGGAATAGGAACCATTCCCGTTTTCTATCAGATTCTTTCTGTCCCCGGTACTGTCAACATTGTTGTTGGTACCTCCTGGCTGGAATTCTTTTTTCATCGCAATTGATCTTCTTGACCGATGTTTGGTGACGTACCTGGATCGTTGTATTGGCATACGCTATTTGTGGACCGTTTCTTGAACTTGATTTTGGATTTTTCTAAGAATGTCTGACTCGAGTGTTGTTGTGAGGTGTGTGAATGAGGGCTGCAGGGTGAGAATGCCGAAAACTTCGGTAGATCCTCACACTGCATGCAGGCGTTGTAGAAAGTATGAATGTTCTTTTTCTAATACCTGTAAGGAGTGCGAGAACCTGAGTGCAGAAGAATGGAAGAATCTTACCTCTTATATGAAGAAGCTAGAAAGGGATAGGCTGAGGAAAGCTTCCAAAAGCCGAAGTAGATCTAGGTCTAGCGAACTAGTTTCTAGCTTTCTAGCTTCTCCCCATGATGCATTAATTAATCCTTCTCCCCCTATTTCTGCCCTTTCACCCATTTTAAATCCTACAGATTCAGCAGCGGAAATTGCGGATCTGAAGGCTACCCTTCATAGAATGCAGGTCAAAATGGCGGCATTAGAAGGTAAGAGTGGTGATTTAACAGTGGACAGTGATGTGAGTGTCCCCAGTGTTGTGGAGGGGGCGTCTGATCGGCTCTACAACGCTTCCAGGTCTAGACCTCTTCCAAGCTCCCTGGCCCAGAGGAGAAGGAATGTCGAAAGCCGTACGAAGGTTGTAGAGGTTCCCCACCGGTCAGGCGTCCCTTCGGCAGGTTCTGTTACGCCCCAGACTGCCAGGGATCGCTACAGGAAAAGCATCCTTCGTGAGTGTTTTTCGTCAGAGTCGCCTTCACCTAGAAAAGGGTGGAAAGACACGAATCTTTCTCGCCCCTTGAAGAGGAGCTGGAAAGCTACGGCGCTTGACTCGAGTCCAGAACACTTTCCTGAAGAGGCTTCTTCAGTAAAAAAGAGAACCTTGTTGACTCCAAGTGCTGTAAGGGAATCTCAGACACCTTCCAGATCTCCCTCCCCTCATTCCGACTCGGACAGGGATGCAACTACTGCTCAGATCCTACAAAAAGTGCAGGAACAGATCTCCTCATTGGTTGGAGTTCTTTCCAAGAAACCTCGTAGGAAAGATAACTCCCTTCCTATAAAGAGGTCCGCGGCGCTCTCAGAGGTACCTCCCTCGAAACGACGAGTTGGTCCTAAGATTGTTCCATCTTCTCCCAAGCAACGAGCTCCTATAGATGAGTGGTTTTCCTCAGACCCGGAAGAACCATCTTGGCGAGAAGCGCCAGTTAGGACAGAAGCCCTTTCCAGGCAAGGAGAACTTTCCAGTAGAGAGGAGAGAATGTCCTGGAACGAAGGAGTAGATGAACTGAAGGACCGTTCCATGGATTTTTCCGAGCAAGAGGCGCCTTCCAAAGGTGAGGAGTCTATTAGGCGCTCGGAAATGATCAAGCGCACGGAATCTTCTACAGTAACAGAACGTACCAAAGAGTTTCCTTCCAAGCGCTCGGAACATCGCGGACGTTCCGATCTCTCCTTACCCGTGGAAGAACTTTCCATAAGACGCGCGGAACTATCCAGGCGTGCGGAATCTTCCAAGCGCGCGGAATCTTCCAGGCGAGTGGAACATTCCGAACGTTCCAGACTTTCCAGGCGCGCGGAACCTTCCAGACGCACGGAAATTTCCAAGCATTGCACTCAAGCGGAAGTTTCCAAGTGCTCGGATCCTTCCGAGCAAGCGGGAACTTCAAAGCGCGGATCGCCTTCAAGACACTTGGGACTTTCCAAACGGGAATCTTTTTCCGGAAGAGTGGAACAGTCCAAACGAGCGAGACTTTCCAGACGAGAGGAATTTTCCGCACGAGAGGAACTCTCCGAGCGCGAAGAGCTTTCTACAAAAGCGGAACATTCCAGACATGCGGAACCTTCCAGGCTAGAATCGCCTTCCAAGAGTTCTTCTCCTCGGAAGCGATCTTCCTCTTTGGGACTTCAGAAGGAAAGATCGGTGATATCATGTAAGAGAATAGAAAGGACTTACAGCTCTCTTACAAAAGAACGTAGAGAGTCTTTTTCCACCAGTCCTTCCCCGAATAGAGGCTCTCCTAATGCAGAATATGTGCGACCTACGGAGTGTTTGTCCGTTGCAAGGGATCGTTCTCCTTCAGCTGGGCTCGAGCTAGAGAATATCTCGGAAGACGAAGCCCCAGCTAATGAAGGACTGTCTAATTGTAAGACTTTATCCGCACTTCTGCTCCAGGAATACGGAGAATCGCTGAGCCCTGCCGCTCTGCCTTCGCCTCGGTCTCTCTATTCGAGCAATAAGCCATATAAGTCCTCTGCCTTCTTGAAAATGAAACTGGCCATTTCAATGAAGAAGGCTCTCCAATCTCTCGGTTCTTGGATGAATTCCAAGAAAGAAACTAGGAAAGACTGTCTTCTGTATGCCTCCCTCCAGACTGACAGGTAGAAGAGGCATTTGGTACGAAAACAGGAGAGAATATGGGCCTATCTCTTCCTGTTTCTGCAGAGTCGGATTTCTCGAGTCTGGTAGACTCTTCTAGTAAACAAGCCTTATCCTCTGCACGTTCTACTTGGAGTATGTCTGATTTGGATCATCTCCTCAAGGGTCTCTTCCACGTGCTGGGGAGGTTTTTAATTTCTTAGATTGGTCCCTTGGGGTAATTTCTAAGAAGTCAAGAATCGGAAAGTCTCGCCCGGAAGTGCTTCATAGCATTTTGGTCTGTATTGATAAGGCGGTCCAGGATGGTTCTGGGAGAAGTATCTTCCCTCTTGGAGCAGGGATACTTAAGAAGAGAGCGGTTTTTGGTTCTTTTCTGACCAAGGCTGTTCTCCTTCTCAGAGAACTGCATTGACTGTTCGCTCTTTTATCTGAACATCTGTTCCCTTCTCAGTTAGTGAAGGAAATATCACACTCACTTTACTGAGAAGGCGACGCAAGACCTTCTTGTCCCAATCGGCAAAGAAGAACAGAACAGTTACGACAGCTGCTAAAAAAGTCTCACTTCCGTATCAACAGCCCTTTCGTGGAGGTCCCAAGACACGACCCTCCTTCAAAAAGAAGTTTCATGCAATGAACTTACCTGTCAGATATATACTTAGCTAAGACTCCGTCGTCCCCGACAGAAATTCAAATTTCGCGCCATCGCTACCGTAGGTCAGGTGATCTACTGCCTGCCCTGGGCGGCAGGACTAGGAACCATTCCCGTTTTCTATCATATTTTCTCTGTCGCCGGTGGTATCAACATTGTTGTTACTACCTCCTGACTGGAATTCGCTTTCAAGACTTTTTGATCATCTATATTGGATTTCTGGTGACGTACTGGATCGTTGTTTTGGCATTCGCTACCGTGGACTGGATTTGGACTTGCTTTTGATTTTTCTGATAGAATGTCTGATTCAAGTGTTAGTGTGAGAGTGTGTGTGAATGTAGGCTGCAAGGTGAGGATACGAAGGCTTCGGTTGATCCTCACACTGTATGTCGTAAGTGTAGGGGGTTTGATGTTCTTTAGCTAACACCTGATTGAGTGTGAAAAGTTTGAATGCTAATGAATGGAAGACTCTAACTTCTTACTTGAAGAAGTTAGAGAGGGATAGAATTAGACGGGCTGCACAAAAGGGTGTGAGTACAAGGCCTATTGAGCCTTTTTCTGAGTCTAACTCTCCTGTTATTAATGATTTTGATTCTCCCTCTGTATCTGAACCCTCACAGGCTTTGCATTCAGATTCGGCTTCTGAAATCGCCAATCTGAAGGCTACTCTTCGTAAGATGAAGACAAAAATGGCGGCCATGCAAGGTAAGGGAGTGATAGTGAATTACTTAGTGAAGTGAGTTGTTCCCAGTGTTGTGGAGGGGGCGTCTGACCGTCCCTGCGATGCTACCCAGCCTAGACTTCCAAACTCACATACCCAGAGGAGAAGGAAAGTCGAAAGTCGTACGGAGGCTGTGGGAATCCCCAACGGTCAGGCGTCCCTTCAGCAGGTTCTGTTTTGCTACAGTCTGCTCAGGACCAGCTTTAATAGAAGCGTCCTACGAGATTGTTTCTCGTCGTCCGGTTCTCCTTCACCTAAACGAGGGTGGAAGGACTCGGATCTTTCTAGGCCACTGAAAAGGCACTGGAAAGAATGCGCGTTTGACTCGAGCCCGGAGCGCTTCTCGGAGGAAGCCCCCTCTTCTATCAAGAAGGCTAAGATGGTCTCGACGCCTCCTCGATCGGTAGTTGAGGATCGCACTCCTTCGAGGTCTCCTGCTTCTTCTATTGAAGAGGACGCTGGTGTGGCTTCCAAGAGGATATTGCTAGCTGTACAAGAACAGTTAGCCTCTTTGGTTGGAGTTCTTTCGAGGGATCCCCCTCGCAAGAAGACGCTAGACTTCCTATTAAGAAGTCTCGTCTTCTTTCGCCTGCCAGACGTGAAGCGTCCTTCAGGCATGAAGAGCCTTACAAGGCGAGACGTCTTCCCAGGCGCGAAGATTCTTTCAGGCGTCAGGAGCTATCCGAGCGAGTCTCTAGACAAGGATACGCTCAGGCGCGAGGAGTCAGCCAAGTGCGAGGCGCCAGCCAGGCGCGAGGCGCCAGCCAGGCGCGAGGAGTCAGCCAAGCGCGAGGCGCCAGCCAGGCGCGAGGAGTCAGCTAAGCGCGAGGCGTCAGCCAGGCGCGAGACGCCAGCCAAGCAACAAGCTCCAGCCAAGCGCGAGGTGCCAGCCAAGCGCGGAGAGCTTGCCAGGCGTGAGAAGTCAAGCAGACGCGAGACTACTAGTAGACTTGAGAGAGAATCTGTTCACTCTATGAGTCCCTCTCCTAGTAGGAGTTTGTCGCCAGTAGAGTAGAGAAACTTGGTGAAGATCCTCTCGTATTTCAAGCCGATTCTCCGCACGGTGTAGACGTAGATTCGGAAGACGAGGCTAACGGTAGAGAAGGCTTCTCTAACTATAGAGTTTTGGACGGACCTTCTTTTGCAGGAGTATGGAGATTCGTTGACTCCTGCGGCTCCTCTTCGCCTCGATCACTGTTTTCGAGTGCGATCGTACGAAGTCTCGTCGGTTTGAAGATGAGACCGACGATCTCTATGAAAAGAGCTCTACAGTCTCTTGACAGTGGATGTTGTCAAAGAAGGATCTGGTCAGAACCACTTCTGTATGCCTCCAGCCATACTTTCTGTAAAAGAGGTGTCTGGTACCGAACTGGGGAGAACATGGCCTTTCTCTCCCAGCGTCGGCTGAAGCGGACTTTTCAACCTTGGTTGATTCATCGCGTAGACACGTTTTTGAATGGAGCTCGTGTGACTTGGGCGATTTCTGAGATGATCATCTCCTAAGGGCCGGGCCTCTTCCATATTTTGGAAGTGTTTAATTTCCTAGACTGGTCCCTTGGGTGATGTCTAAGAAGGCTCATGACTCGGAAGGTCTAGACCCCGAAGTCATTCTTAGTATTCTGTCATGTATTGACAAGGCAGTACAAGACGGATCGGGAGAAGTCTCCTCTCTCTTTGGAGCGGTACTCCTTAAGAAGAGGAGTATTTTTAGTGCCTTCTTAACCAAGGCGGTTTCTCCCTCACAGAGAGCAGCCCTGGTTTTCGCTCCCATGTCAGACTTCTTGTTTCCTTCTCAGTTAGTGAAGGACATTTCTCGCTCACTGACTGAGAAGGCGACACAGGATCTTCTCCTTCACACTGCGGTTGACAAGAAAGGACCGACTAATACTGTTCAGCCCTTTCGAGGAGGCCCTCCCTCCAGAGCTCCCTCTAAGAGGAGAGGTCCTGAGAGGAGAGGTAAAGCTTCTTCCCGTCCCTTTAAGAAAGGGAAGTGAGACAACCAACCTCCAAACACCAGTGGGTGCCAGGCTTCTCGAATTTGCAAGACGCCTGGACATTTATAAACTCGGACGCCTCCTCGATGTCTATAATCAGGAAGGGATATCTTATCCCTTCCAAGACAGTCCTCCCCTAACGACTATTCCGCGGGAACTGTCAGCCAGATACAGGGACCCTGTACTGAGGGATACTCTTCGTCTGATGGTGGATCAAATGTGGGACAAACGAGCTATAGAATTAGTTCTGGAGCAAAACTCTCCGGGTTTTACAATCGTCTTTTTCTGGTTGCGAAAGCCTCGGGGGGCTGGAGACAGTACTAGATGTCAGCGCTCTGAACAAGTTTGTTCTAAAGGAGAAGTTCTCTATGGAGACTTCGGCCTCAGTCCTTGCGGCTTTACGTCAAGGAGATTGGATGGTGTCACTGGATCTCCAGGACGCTTATTTTCATGTCCCGATTCACCCTTCTTCGAAGAAGTACCTCCGTTTCATGACGGGGGGAAGGATCTTTCAGTCAGGGCCTTGTGTTTCGGCCTGTCCACAGCTCCTCAGGTCTTCACACCACCTGATGAAGAATGTGGCGAGGTTTCTTCACCTCAAAGG
>NC_061105.1:28108751-28153316 GCF_015104395.2 Macrobrachium nipponense
TTCCAATATTCAACACGGCTACTAAGAGTAATTGATTTTCACGGGTTTTCAATAAGAGTACTCCAAGAGTTTTTCCCCTGCCTTCTAACAAAGCTATCCTATGCATAGCTCTTCCTTGGGCATTCAGCAGGGCTTCTTTATTTTCAGATATTCCTCAACTCTCAAAGAGGTCCGCCAAAGTCAACTCCACTGTGCCAAATGTTTTCTTAGGTTTTCAATAAGGCAATGCTACACACAGTTCTTTCAATCAGATTGCAATGGCTACTACAAGCTAATTTTTGCACAATTTTAGGCTGTCTCTGAACTTCTGAGTTTCTCACAAGGTCTCCAAAAGAAATGTTTACTAGTGTTTGCGAGGGCTAAGGGACTAATTAATAACAGCATTTTAAGGCTTTAACTGCGCTATTCCAAACTACATTTACCTACTGATACTATTGGCTTTCAGCAAGACCTTTCCTCACTGAATTTCTCTCATTGCCGAGTTCTTCTCCAGTCTTTTAACAGGGCTACTCAGGAGGTTTATTACAAGGTTACTATAGTAGATTCACATCAACCGTGCATCTGATGTCTAGGCCAGTCCCTTACGACGCTCCCGATTGGCTGTTGATAGGCCAATCACAGGATTGGAAACTCTCAGTCTCTCTCGAGAGTTCACATGGGCAGGATCTATGCTCCACCTCTCCTGAGGGATGCTTCTGATTGGCTTATCAACAGCCAATCAGGAGCGTCGTTAGGAACTGGCCTAAACATCAAATGCACGGTTGATGTGAATCTACTATAGTAAACGCTAACAGTGCTTACACAAGCCGTCACTAGGCTCCTGCGCAGTAGGTTTCCTTAAATTTTCAACAAAGTTACTCCATACGAACACTCAATTCAGAGTTTTCCCAAGGCTTTAATCCTGGTTATTTCATATTACGGTTTTCCAAGGCCTTTACAGAGCTCATTCACGTTGACAGCTTTTGCATTGACTGTGTTCCTTCGATCTTTCACCAAGGCTGTTCCAGTTTCTTTTTCCAGCTTCCTACAGGAACACTCAAAGTTGACGGTTTTCTTCCAGACTTTGCACTGGGTTACTAAACAATAAAAGGTTTTCGATACTTTCAAATGGGGCAATTGTGTAATAAAAGTTTTTCGATACTTTCAAATGGGGCAATTGTGCCGTGGATTTCAAAAGGGTCACGGCTCCACCAGTTTTTTTTTTAGGTTTTTAACCGTTACTCCATATCATGTAATCCTGGACATGCAAAAACCATCCAATCCACTACTACATAAAAACACTTTTTTGTGATTTATAAACCTTCTCACAATTGGTGGCTCCCTCTTCCTTGGCAGCAATTCTTTATTCTTTTGATATTTGAATAGAATATAGAATCTAGGCCAAAGGCCAGACGCTGGGACCTATGAGGACACTCAGCGCTGAAAGGAGACAGTAAGGAGGTCTGAGAGGTGCAACAGGGGGGAAACCTCGCAGAATTGCTAGAGAGGGTGGAAAGTCACATGCAAGAGAATATGAACGGAGGTACAGTAAAAGAAATGAAAGAAGTTGCAGCTAAGGGACGCTGTAAAGACCATTTACTAATGCCTACAGTGCACCACGCGAGATGTACTGACGGCACTAGCCCCCTACGAAGCTTTTAATATTTGCTTTCTTAGCATTTGCTCTAAGGATGGTTTTGGTTTGGCCATATATATATATATATATATATATATATATATATATATATATATATATATATATATATATATACATATATATATATATATATATATATATATATATATATATATATATATATATATGTATATGTATATATATGTATATGTATATGTAAATATATATTGTATATATATATATATATATATATATATATATATATATTTATATATATATATATATATATATATATATATATTAATATATATACATATATGTACTAGAAGAGTCCATTAGGATTCGTTCTTGAACTGAACGTGCGACTTTTTATTTTATTTCTGGAGAACATATTGGTATCTTCGTATAAAAACCCCGGAGAGAGAGAGAGAGAGAGAGAGAGAGAGCGAGAGGAAGGAGAGAGAGGGAGAGAGAGAGAGAGTAAATTCCAACTCGATCAAGTCAGTCACTCACACACCACACACAGCCAAAGATTAGCACCAAAGAGTAACCAAACCTTCCCCAAAGGCTATCATGGCCGTGGAATAACCAGGAACCGAGACGCGTTTATATAATTTGTGAACAAGTCTCCTACGATCCCATTTCAGATAGTTTTCCACAAAGAGGACCTCCATGGCACCTGTCTCATATTATTTCTTTTCGAAATATGAACAGTGGCGTCTATTCAGCAACGGGACCAACGGCTTTACGTGACTTCCGAACCACGTCGAGAGTGAACTTCTATCACCAGAAATACACATCTCTCACTCCTCAATGGAATGGCGAGAATCGAACCCGCGACCACCGAGGTGGGACGCTAATACCATACCAACCACGCCGCTGAGGCGCTTATTATTGGAATATGAACCGTGGCGTCGGACGGAGATAGGTTGAAATGCACGCGCCAAATTATCATTATTATTATTGGAATATAAATAGTGGCGTCGCGCCGGATGGAGACAGGTGAAAAATAATTGTGCCAAATTATTATTATTATATTCAAATTGAGCCACGAAAAAGGCTACTAACTATAGTAGACGCTCCTGATTGGCTGTTGATAAGCCAGTTACAGGACTGGAAACTCTCAGTCTCTCTCAAGCGTTCACATGGGCAGGATGTATGTTCCACCTCTCCTGAGGGATACTTTTGAAAGACTTATTCTTAGGAGAGGGGGAACAAATTCTACCCATGTGAACTCTCGGGAGAGACTGAGAGTTTCCAGCCCTGTGACTGGCTTATCAACAGCCAATCAGGAGCGTCGTAAGGGACTGGCCTAGACATCAAATGCACAGTTGATGTGAATTTACTATAGCTGAGCTAACTTTCAATAAAGAGAAACGACCAAACGACTACCAAAGGAGGAAAATAACCAGTAGTATAGCCAAATTAATTCATAACAAACAAATAAATAAATAAATGAACACATAAGTTTTTCTTGGCGTTCATGGCACTCTGGGGACATTACTCCAACTACTTTTTCAGGGTTTAGAGTGCCAATTGTGGCACTGTTCCAGTCGCATTATCATAAACGGTCCTGGACGATGCTGTGGCACTTAAGGCAAATTGGGAGACACACCACAGCGTCTTTCCAGCTGACTACAGTGGTCATGCTTCTTGCACTGCTTGTTGTTCTTGTTCCCTGAAGCTTTTTTTTTTTTTCATATATATATATATATATATATATATATATATATATATATATATATATATATATATATAATATATATATGTGGGGGGGGGGGGGGGGTCCTTTGTCTAAACGCTGAATGCATCTTACTTTGGTCTTTGTTTGACTTAAAATCTTTGGTGATAGAGTTTAGTGAATTATTTCAAAACTTTATTGAAAAAGTAATCGAGTAATCTTTGTTTTTAATGCAAGTTTTTAACAATTCATTTATTTGTTTCCCTTCATTTTTCTTCATGGTTTACTTCTTTGCTTTTCTGTGTTCATATGACTTGGTTTTCTACTTTCTTGATCTTAGTTGATTAATTATTCTTTGCAGTTTCATCCCAGATATCTTTTTACTCCAGCCTGAACACCAATGGAGAATGAAAGAAGAAAATATCGTGATCCTACGTGATTAAAATACTGACGGTAAAGTAATGCTGGAAATGCCGGAATTTTTACATTACAATACCTTTCTTCGAGCAGGTACATTACACAGTGGGAACAGATATAAAATAACACACAAAACCACATAGATAGAAGAGAGATTTTATATACATACACTACACATACTATATATGTACAGTGGTACCTCGACATACGAAAGGTTCAACTTACGAAAAATTCGAGTTACGAAAGCAAATACGAAGATTTTTTTGGCTTCACATATGAAAATAGTTCAAGATACGAAAGGTTGTTGCTGTAAAGTTCCGAGATTCGCCTGGACCACCGATAAAAATGTTAAAACTCGTGCGCCGCCAACTGAGTAGACTCGCCACCATCCTCCCGCTCTCCCATTGGTTCCTGATGCTAGTCACTGTCATAAGATCCTGCTCTCCTATTGGTCAGCATCTCTCCCATCGTGCATCTACATAGCGGCGTGCTTCTTCAGCCACTCGGTAGCAGCATCGTTTGTATACGCACATGGAATTCGTTCGTTCTATACGATTTCGTTTATGAACATAAATTCGTTAGTGATTTTGTTGTAGTACTACTTTATCGTGTTGTGTGAGAACTTTAGTACATTCGTATAGTACTGCATAACTTAATTACGTACAGTATATACGTAGTCATGGGTCGCAAGAAAGTTAAAGTTCACGAAAATAAGAAGATGCTTTCTTTGGAGACAAAAATGGAGATAATTAAAAAGCATGAAGCTGGCATGTGGTTGAGTGTGATCGCTAAGGAATATGGCCGAAATCCATCGACAATAGGCGCCATCCTTAAGCAGAAGGAAACCATCAAAGCAGCTACACCTTCCAAGGGCTTGACTATTTTGTCTAGCAAGAGGAGCCACATGCACGACGAGATGGAAAGGCTGCTTCTTGTCTGGATACAAGACAAAGAAATCACTGGCGATACGATAACCGAGACGACAATCTCCCACAAGGCCAGCGGTATTTTTGGCGATTTGATTGCCCTGGCCAAAGACGACGAAGGAGAAGGGACATCGATTCCAACCCCAGACTTCAAGGCTTCTCATGGGTGGTTTGAAAAATTCCGGAAACGGACTGGCATCCATTCGGTGGTGCAGCATGGGGAGGCGGCCAGCTCAGACACGAAAGCGGCTGGAGCCTTTATTAAGACGTTCGACGCGATGACGATCAAGGAAGGCTACAGTTCTCAGCAAGTCTTCAACTGTGATGAGACTGGCCTTTTTGGAAAAAAAATGCCTCGTCGGACATACATTACGGAGGAAGAGAAGAAGCTACCCGGGCATAAGCCTATGAAAGACAGGCTTACGCTCGCACTTTGTTCGAACGCCAGTGGATTGCAAGGTGAAGCCCTACTGTGTATCATTCGGAGACTCCTCGAGCCTTAAAGGCCCACAAAGTGCTAAAGGAGAAGCTTCCAGTGATGTGGAGGGTTAATGTGAAAGCCTGGGTAACAAGGCTTTTGTTCACCGAATGGGTAAATCTGTGTTTCAGCCCGACAGTGAAGAAATTCTTGGAAGAGAAGCACCTCCCTCTGAAGTGTCTGCTGCTGTTGGACAATGCCCCTGCTCACCCTCCTGGCCTCGAGGAAGATATCCTAGTGGAGTATTCTTTTATCAAGGTTCTTTATCTTCCGCCTAACACGACCCCTCTTCTCCAGCCCATGGACCAGCAAGTGATATCAAACTTCAAGAAGCTGTATACAAAACATCTTTTCAAGAGATGTTTCGACATCACCGATACCACAAACCTCACCTTGCGTGAATTTTGGAAGGAGCATTTCGATGTTGTCATATGCATCCGACTCATCGATCAAGCTTGGCAGGATGTTTCAAGGCGAACCTTGAATTCTTCGTGGAGGAAACTCTGGCCTGATGCCATATCCGCCCGAGACTTCGATGGATTCGACGTGGGACGACCCTATGACAACGGCAGAAATTAAAGGATGCTCTGGCTGCTTTTCATAAAGTGCAATCATTTGTAGAAAAGACACACCCTGAAAAAATTTACACAGGTCGTATGCTTGCGCAGTTCGATGACGTTTGCCTGAGTCATTTCAGGAACATTGTGAAAAGTAGGCAGAAACAATCTTCCTAGGATAGTTATTTTTTAAAGAGGCCTTTAGTAGGAGTAAGCAAAAAGGAAGATCCAATTGATACTACGAAAAAAACAAAGTTGAAATGTGGTGAAGAAATTGAAATTTTGAAGAAAAAAAAAAAAATAAACGTATAAAAAACAAGAAAAAAATTTAAAAATAAAAAAAAAAAGACAAAAAAATTTAATTTTAAGTTTTTTTTGTATAGTTAAGTGTTACGGTTTTGTTAATGTGTTTCGTAAAGTTTAGTCTATGTTTCCTGACATTTTTAATGTGTTACGTAAAGTTAAGTGTACGTACTACGTAACAAATTTTCTGCCGTTAGTCCTCCTCCTCTGTCATCACTTTCGGAGATAGCCTCACTTGAAAGGTAAGGTTCCACATTTTACTACATATGTACGTATGTACGTACAGTATTTCTTGTATACCATGTACACTAATGCACTTTATTTACAGGTACTATGTAGTACATATTAGTAGTACGTATTAAGTTAGGTATTGAATGGTCCAAATTGGTTGTATTTCATTGTTTATTGGTCAATTTAGCTTTATTAATAAAATTTACTGGGGTGTTTTTTTTTTTGTAGGGCTTGGAACGAATTAGGCAATTTACATGTAAAATGCGGTTCAAGATATGAAAAGCTCAGGTTACGAAGGCCACCTCGGAACGGATTAATTTCGTACGTTGAGGTACCAATGTGTGTGTGTGTATATATATATATATATATATATATATATATATATATATATATATATATAAAACGAATTCTAAATCTCGTTCTTCTATTGTAAAAGGTAGCGATGGATCCATGAGTCTAAGGCAACTGGTAACATCCTCTCTCTCTCTCTCTCTCTCTCTCTCTCTCTCTCCACAACACACCCCCCTCTCCATTACCTAAGGCAACCAAATCAGACACGTGAATTACAAAAATAACTTTTATTTAAGAACAAAGCATTAGCTAAATAAGCCCAGGTTCTTAACAAAAAGATCAAATGAATGATTGAACTCAAATAACCCCACTCCATATTTCTACTCCAATAATTCAACATTATCTTAGTCATAAAACTGGAAAGTCACAACAGTCTTTATACTAACACCATGACACATTATTCAAGTCAGTTCCCCTCTCTCCAGATCAATACCCCTAGTCTCCAGAATCAATTCCCTTTCTCCAGAATCAATTCCCTTTCTCCAGAACTGCCTGTTAGAAGACAGGAGAACACCCCGATAAGCACAAGATTATAATCAAAGATCATATGAAATAGAACATCTCTGAAATAAATATTCAAATACAATCCAGCCACATCTTTTGGCCAAAAGTAAATATGCTTACCCATTCAACACAGTATGCACAACACTATATAACAGAGATACTGTTTGAAGAAGCCATCTTGGCTTCTGCCTGTCTTGTACAGATCTCCCCTTCTTGGTTACTCAACACTCTCGTATGTAAGGGAAAAGCTTGCAAGCACGCACGAACTCACACCAACTGTCCACTTGTCCACACCCAGGAACTGCTTAGAACTAGATTCATAAGTCACCTCTATATCAAGCGCTCATAGCAACAGGACATGCACGCCACTGAAAAAGACATGTCAGCATTCCGAAGCTCATCACCTCGAACACTCTGTCTCTAGGAAAGTTAAATGATGACTCTCAAAATTCTAAGAAACTCATAGCACATCACATTACAATGGTATTTGAAATATATTGATATATTCCCTCTTCACGTAACATATATATATATTACATACATACATACATACTCCATACATACAACATAAACATATAAATATATATATATGTCTATATATATATTATATTATATATATATATATATGTATATATATATATATATATATATATTATATAATATATATACATATATATATATATATATATATACTATATATATATATATATTATATATTTTTATATAAATATATATATATATATATATTTATATATATAATATAATATATATATATATATATATGTGTGTGTGTGTATGTATGTATGTATGTATGTAGTATGTATATTATATATGTTACGTTGAAGAGGGAATATATCAATATATTTCAAATACCATTGTAATGTGATGTGCTATGAGTTTCTTAGAATTTTGAGAGTCATATGATCACACATGGATGAGCCCATTCCACACTTATATTATGAAGCTATGCCTCTCCTCTATCTTCCACATTCATAAGTCATTCCATCAACATAAGGCTGCAATCTCTTCAAACAGCAGAATCACTGCTTTTATTAAGTACTACACACTTTAACCTTCCAAAATGGCAAAATTTATCATAATTTTGATAAACCTGAATGCTTAATTAATACACTCCTGACAAATCTGACATACATAGACTCTCGACACAAAATTCTCATACATACTTGATCTATGAAATATAAACATAGACAATAGTGTCACAAACACAAACCTTAAACACCAAGAGTCCACCCAAGGACAAGTAACAACAAAAGCAAGCACAAATTACCGTCCAAACTTCCACCAGTGAGACATATATAATAAAAAAAAATTCCCATTAACAGCAGAAATATGATATTGTTAGTATACAATAAAGTTTTGTACATACTTACCCGGCAGATATATACTTAGCTTATGTCTCTGACGTCCCGACAGAATTCAAAACTTGTGGCACCACGCTACAGGTAGGTCAGGTGATCACCCCTCCCTCCCGCTGCTGGGTGGCGGTAATAGAACCATTCCCGTTTTCAGAACAGATTTTCTCTTACACCTATCTCCTGAGGGAGGTTGGGTGGGCCATTCATCGTATATATCTGCCGGGTAAGTATGTACAAAACAACTTTATTGTATACTAACAATATCATTTTTGTACATGCAACTTCCCCGGGACTTCACCGGCAGATATATACTTAGCTGATTGGACACCCTTGGTGGCGAGTAAGAGATAGTTACTCAATATAAACAACAATAAAAACAGGGAAACAACATCTGTTGTAGGTCATATATAAACTTATTTAAAACCTTGGTTCCTACCTTATTGGGCAGAAGACTTCATGATTACTGTCTATGAGTCTGCTAGCCTCAAGAGTTTCAGTGGGGATGAGACCTGACACTGATAGCTCTTCTGGATCGTGTCCAATGGGGGCGAGCCCCGCTTACTTTTGACAGAGCCTTGCTTGGATCATACCAATGGGGCTGACCCACTTACATGGTAGAGCCTTCACCTTTGTCATATCAACGGGGACTAACCCTCTTACATGACAAGAGCCTAGGTCCAAACCACTAACAAGGAGCCCGAAAAACCAATCCCGACCACCTGACCACACTACATTTGTTAACACTACGATTTGAAAGGAGCATTCCCAAGACCCCTTCCAATCGACCATACAAACACAACACCAAAAAAAGTTTAAAATTACTAACTTAACTAACTATAACGGATTAGGTTCAGCTCCTTGCCCCAGCAACGAATCCACAGACACGAACGGTCCGAGAGAGAAGCACTTATCATAAGTGACTCGCACGTCTCTTAAGTAATTTGATGCAAAAACCGAATTGCACCTCCAATAGGTGGATTCGACAAGAGTCTGTATCGACATATTCCTATGATACGCTAAAGAGGTAGCTACAGCTCTGACCTCATGTGCTTTGACTCTTAGAAGCCTTAAATGTTCCTCTTCACAGGAAGCATGCGCTTCTTTGATAACGTCTTTAATAAAATACGCTTGAGCATTCTTAGAAACTCATCCTCTTAGGATTTCTTACGGAACACCAAAGGCTATCCACATTTCCACCAAGTAGCTTCTTCCTCTCTAGGTAGAACTTGAGGATCCTGACTGGGCACAATGTCCTATCTAAGTCTCTCCCTACCAAAGAGGACAGTCCCTTAATCTCAAAAGTCCTTGGCCATAGTTTAGAAGGATTTTCGTTCTTTGCTAAGAACAGGGGATTAAAGGAGCATACTGCAGAATCTTCATTAAAGCCCACACTTCCTTCTAAAGCCTGAAGTTCACTAACTCTCTTAGCAGAGGCTAGTGCAAAGAGAAAGAGAAACTTTCTAGTCAAGTCTCTGAATGAGGAATTTTGAGGAGGTTCGAATTTCTCGGACATTAAATATCTAAGAACCACATCCAGGTTCCAACTAGGTGGTCTTATAGTCTTGGACTTCGAGGTTTCAAAGGACCTTAACAAGTCATGCAGATCCTTGTCCTCCGAGATATTAAGGCCTCTATGTCTAAAAACAGATGAGAGCATGCTTTTATATCCCCTTATTGTGGTAACAGCCAGATTGCATTTCTCCCTCAAATAAAGGAGAAAATCAGCTATTTCAGTTACAGAGGGGTACTGGAAGAGGATACTTCCTGGGGACCTGGCCCATCTTCGGAACACCTCCCCATTCGACTGGTACACGCGAAGAGTTGAAGGTCTTCTGGCTCTAGCAATTGCCTTTGCAGCCTTGCGTGAAAACCCCCTCGCTCTGACGAGTCCTTCGACAGTCTGAAGGCAGTCAGACTGAGAGCGGGGAGGTTTTTGTGGTATCTGTCGAAGTGGGGCTGTCTGAGAAGATCCTTCCGCAGTGGAAGGGCCCTCGGGAAATCTATCATCCATTCCAGTACCTCTGTGTACCAATCTTGGGCTGGCCAGAATGGGGCGATGAGGGTCAGTTTGGCTCCTCCGCCGAGACGAACGAACTTCCTTACCACTTCTCCTATTATCTTGAAAGGAGGAAAAGCGTACCCGTCGATCCCCTTCCAATCCAGAAGGAGACCGTCCACTGCAACTGCCTTTGGATCTGATATCGGAGAGCAGTAGTTCTCCAACATCGCATTCCATTCGTTGCGAACAGGTCGATATTTGGGTCTCCCCCATAGGTCCCAAATCTCGTTGCCAACTTCTGAATGCAGAGTCCATTCCGTGGAAAGGACCTGATCTCTTCTGCTCAGAAGATCTGCTCTCACGTTCTTTTCCCCCTGGATGAACCTGGTTAGAAGAGTTATTCGCCGTTCCTCGGTCCAAAGAAGAAGCTCCTTTGCTTTCTCGAAAAGGGAGAAGGAGTGAGTCCCTCCCTGTTTCCTTATATAGGCTAGAGCTGTCGTGTTGTCCGAGTTCACTTGCAACACGGCACCCAAGACTTGAGGCTCGAAGTGAACGAGAGCTAGATGGACTGCTGCTAGTTTTCCTTCTTGTTGATATGCCAGGACACCTGTTTCCCCACTCCAGGTGCCTGACACTTTCTCTCGAGCCTAGAGTCGCTCCCCATCCTTTTTCCGAGGCGTCTGTAAATAACACTAGGCGAGGGCTCGACAACTGAAGGGAGAGCCCTTGATTTAATCTGTTTGGTTCTAACCACCAACTGAGGTCCTCCTTTATGCTCTTTGAGAGCTGAAAGGAGTCCGAAAGCTCTTGGTGCTTCTGATCCCATTTCTCTCTGAGGAAGAATTGTAGGGGTCTTAAGTGTAGCCTCCCTAGAGAAACGAACTGTTCCAACGAGGAAAGGGTCCCCAGAAGACTCATCCATTCCCTTGCGGAACATTGTTCTTTCTCTAGGAAGGTCGTCACTTTCTGTAAACATCTCTCCTGTCATTCCTTTGATGGATACACATGAAAACCCCGAGAATCCATCAGAATCCCCAGATAGACAATGCTTTATTGGGGATTCATCTGGGACTTCCCGAGGTTTAATAACAGTCCCAGGGACTGAACTAGGTCCAGTGTTAATTCCAAGTCCTCCAGACATCGATCTTTTGATTGGGCCCGGATCAGCCAATCGTCGAGATACAACGAGATTCTTACTCCTTCGATATGTGCCAATGAGCGACATTCCTATAAGACCCGTGAACACTTGAGGGGCCGTGGCAAGACCGAAGCATAGGGCTCGAAATTGAAAAACTTTGCCCTGTACCATGAATCTTAGGTACCTCCTGGACGAGGGATGATAGGTACATTGAAAATAGGCCATCCTGAAGGTCCAGGGACACCATCCAATCCCCTGGACGAAGAGCTGCAAGAACGGAGGAAGTCGTCTCCATCGTGAACTTTGTCTTGACAATGAAGCGATTCAGGGAACTTACGTCCAGGACTGGTCTCCACTCTCCTGAGGCTTTTGGTACAAGAAAAAGACGGTTGTAAACCCTGGAGATTGCAGGTCTTTGAAACCCTTTCTATCGCCTCTTTGTCCATCATTTCTTCTACTAGTTGTAGCAGGGCCTGGTTCTTTAAAGAATCTCGGTATCTTGCTGTTAACTCCCTTGGAGTTGTTGTTAAGGGAGGCTTCTCCCTGAAGGGGATAAGGTATCCTCTCTCGAGGATAGAGAGGGACCAGTTGTCCGCCCCTCTCTGAGCCCAGACTTTCGCAAACTTCAGCAGTCTGGCTCCTACTGTAGTCTGGAGGACTACTTTCCCATTGCGGTTTAGGGAAGGGCTTGCGTGCTGATCTTCCTCTCTTAACCGGTCTCCTACTCCTAAGAGAGGGTCTAGCCGTCGTTCTCCTCTCCAAAGGGCTGCTGAAAAGCAGGCTTCTCTCTTTTAGCTAAAGGGACTGCCGGTTTCAGTCTTTTCGCCGACTGCGCAAGCAGATCCTGAGTCGCCTTTTCAGATAAAGACTTAGATATGTCTCTCACTGTCTCTTGTGGAAACAGGTGACTAGACAGGGGCAAATAAAGCAGGGAGGATCTCTGTAGAAGAGACACCGATTTCGCCAGAAAAGAACTGTAGACAGATCTCTTTTTAAGGACTGCCGATCCAAAGAGAGAAGCCACCTCTGTAGATCCATCCATCAAGGCCTTATCCAGACAAGAAAGGACACTCGTTAAAACTTCCATCGAAACAAATAGACCCTTAAGTAAATGGTCCATTTCGCACATTCCCCATGAGGCCTTTGCCGAATGAAGAGAGCGTCTTCTAGACGAATCCACTAACGCTGAAAAATCAGCATCAGCTGAAGAAGGGAGGCCCAATCCCATTGGCTCTTTCGTGTCATACCAGACACCTGGCTTACCTGCCAACTTCGAAGGAGGGCAGGAAAAAACCGTCTTGCCCGCTTCTTTCTTAGAGAGGAGCCAGTTCTCCAAGCTCTTGATGGCTTTCTTCATAGAAAGGGTCGGATTCATTTTCACGAACGAAGACGACTTGGAAAGCTTAGTGCTTGAAAGCAGTGATCCCGGCGAAGGAGGATCTGCAGGACGAAGAGAGTCACCGAACTCTTGAAGAAGCAGGGCTGCCAGTCTCTTGTAATCTGAGACGCCCGCATCTACAGGAACTTCCTCCTCAGATACCTCTTCAAAGGTAGCATTAGGAGAAGAATGCCTCTTCGGAGAAGGAGTCCTAGAAGGAGAAGCGCTCTTTTCCTTCGAAAGATCTTTGGTAGAGGAAGGAAGACCACTTCCCGAAGCGATCCTATTGCCTGAAGAAACAGTTTCTACTGGAAGGGGCCCAGCAGAAGAAGAATGCCTGCTTCTTCTCAAAGGATCTTGCTGCCTGAGAGGGGAAGAGCTCGCATCTTTACAGGAAACTCTATCAGGAGTAGGGCGAGAATTCCGTAACAGGCTCTTTCCAGGCTCTTGGCGCCTGTGAGGAGAGGCGCTAGCGTCACGTCGGTGGCGTCTATCAGGCGCCTTGGGGTAGAAAAACGTCTGCTCTCATCCTGGCTCCTGCCAGGAGAGGGGTTTACTTCCTTTCGAAGACTCTTGCGAGAAGGTAAACTCGGAACTCCTAAGGAGAGCCTAACAGGAGTAGGGCGTACAGAACCCATCATGCTCTTTTCAGGCTCCTGGCGTCTGCGTGGAGAGGCGCTAGCGTCCCGTTCTGGGCGCCTGGAAGGAGTAAATCGCCTGGTTGGAGAATACCGTCTTACATCACGATGGCGCCTGCTAGGAGAGGCGCTAAAATCTCTCCGAGAACGTCTGGGGGGCGAGATTTCTTCTTCTCTCTCTCTGCGTCCCCGGGAAGAGCGGAGACTATCCTGTTCCTTATTCGGGCGTCTAGACGAATGCGGGATCCTACTAGAAGAAGCTCTTCTGGTCGGAGTAGTAGATCGTTCTCGAAACGGAGAAGCGCATAGCAACGATCTTGTTGGGGAGTAGCGCCTTCCAGGAGAGAGACGCCTACCAGAGTCTGAACGCCGACTTGACGACCGTCTCTTCAGAGAGCTCTTTACTGGAAGAGAGACGTCCTTCCTGCAAGAAGGCTCCTTAGACAGCGAGCCTACTAACGAGGATAACTGCTCCTGCAGTCCTACCAAAAACTTCTTGGTAGAAGCATGAATTCCTTCCGGAGAAGAAACAGGAGACTTCATCGCTCTCTTCTTCTGAGCGGGAGAATACTCCGGAAAAGGCTCTGGGCTGGAGTCTAATGCGTCTCCTGCAGGCGCCTTCCAGGCTCTCTTCAGAGGGCGCGACTTAGATGCGGAGCTCCATCCGCGTCTCGGAGAAGAAGAATCCGAGTCGGAAAAACACTTCCTAAGGACGCTTTGTCTATAGCTGTCCAAGGCAGCCTGGGACGAGTCTACAGGGCCTGCCGAAGTGACGCCTGACCGTTGGGAATACTCTACATCCCCCTTGCGGCTTTCGACATTCCTCCTCCCTTGGTCATGGGAGTCTGAAAGAGGTCTAGGCCTAGGAGCAATTCGGAGTCGGTCAGACTACACTGGGGACACTGTACACTTCACTGCACACTTCACTCTTACCTTCCATTTCTCGTAATTGCCTTTGCAAATTACGGATCGACGCTTCCATTGCAGCTTACTCCGATCGAGACGAATCTACGATTTCGCTGCGGGGGGAAGGAGCTGAACCTGCGTTAGCAGTAGGAGAAAATACATTGGAAATAGAAAGATTGTCCTGATCCAAAGAGCAGGACCTACTTGAACTTTTAGCAGAAGCTTTCCTAATTCTATCTTTCTCCAACTTATTTACATACGCAGTCAAACTCTTCCATTGCACTTCAGTCAAACTCAAACATTCGTCACATGTGTTACTAACTGAGCATTCATTCCCCCTACATTTAACACAAATAGTGTGAGGGTCCACCGAAGCTTTCGGCAGTCTCACCTTACATCCTTCTTGCACACAAACTCTAAAACGAGTTTCAGGCACAACATCAGCCATAATGAAGAATCCTAAGCAAATCCAAAAAACGGTCCAAATCAGCGTATACCAAAGCCAAAGAAAGAATACTTCACCAAAAACAATCCTTAGCAAAGCAAGCAGAATTCCGTGCAGGAGGAACTAACAACGATGTTGCCAGCACCGGCGACAGAGAAAATCTGTTCTGAAAACGGGAATGGTTCCTATTCCCGCCACCCAGCGGCGGGAGAGGGTGATCACCTGACCTACCTGTAGCGTGTGCCGCGAGTTTTTAATTCTGTCGGGACATCAGAGACATAAGCTAAGTATATATCTGCCAGGGAAGTTGCATGTACAAAAGTACAGTTTCCTTAAAAATTAAACATATCACATGCAATATCACTAAAAAATATCCTAGATCCAGATTTAGATTTAAATCAACCTCAACATAAAATCAACTGTTCTCTTGAACACATTCGAAGTAAATATATAAAACAAACCTTTGCAGAAAACTTGTTCATTAGTTTTTAGCTAATTCTTGACAGATTTTCAGACAGAAACAATACCCTCAGTGAGACCAAAGATGTACTTACCAGCAGATGAGAGACATCTGTAAATAAAAAAAAAAATATTTCAGAAAAAAATTTCCATACCAATTAAATTTCAGAAAATTTCTCGTTACATGTTTTCATAAAAAGCTGCAAGAAAGTCAGAGGTAACAATAGAAATGATTAAAGCATTGGGAAATCTAGGCAAAAAGTGGGTGCACACACTACTGGAAAAGATCTGGGATGTATAGGAAATGCCAAGGGTAAAGGACCTTAGGTTTGTATACTTAGGAAAAATACAATTTATTTCAAAAACTTGATTTGTTCCTACACAATATACAAACCCTCAGTCCTTAACAAGAGGAAGACTCACTGATTGGTGGCATTCCCGTTTTCTATCATATTTTCTCTCTTCCACCTGTCTCCTGCGGGGAGGCTGGGTGGGCCATTAATCGTATATATCTGCCAGGTAAGTATGTATGAAACTTTATTGTATCATAACAATATCATTTTCATACAATCAACTTACCTGTCAGATATATACTTAGCTGATTGGCACCCTTTGGTGGAGGGTAAGAGACAGCTACTTATGGAATAGACAGGTAAACAACATATGTTGTAGGTATAAATAAACCTTGGTTCCTACCTGATAGGTGGTAGACTTCGTGGCTGTTGCCCAGGAGTCTGCATCACCTCAAGAAACTTTAGCGAGATATATGATCTATGGCCAAGAGTTCTTGTGGGTCTGCCGATGGGGTCTTATCCGCTTACTCGGCAGAGCCTGAAAGGACTTTGTCAATGGGTGCTGATCCACTTATATGACAATACACCTTATGAAGGAGCACACAACCGATCCTGACCACCTGATCCTAACCACCATGTTAGTATAAAAGATTGTTCCGAGTTATCCCCAAACTCTTCACAACAACCATAACTCAAAAACACATTACGCACACACACATAAATTAAAAAAAAAAAAAAAAAAATTATAATACTCATCTAATAAGATATCACAAGAGTTCCTTACTGAACAATAGTGACTGGCCGCCAGTGCGACATCTAGCACTTTTGTCAGCAGAAAGTCTAGAACATATCTAATAGAAGGTATATACACATTTAAGGATCGGTGTTAGCTCCTATACCCAGGATCGTATCCACAGACACGAAAGGACCTATAGAAAAACAATTCTCGGATAGCGTCACACGAACATCTCCTCAAGTAGTGAGATGCAAAAATACTGAGTTGCCATCTCCAAAATGTTGCTTGTCCAAGATGTTCTTTTTAGGCGACATATTCTTATGAAACGAGAGAGACGTTGCTACTGCTCTTACTTCATGAGCTTTCACTCTTAAAAGTCGAAACTTGTCGTCAGGACAGATCTTATGCGCATCTGTAATGACGCTTCTCACAAAGAACGCTAGAGCATTCTTAGACATCAGTCTTGTGGGGTCTTTTACAGCGCACCAAAGACCTTGTCTAGAGCCCCCCATCTGGTGTTTTCTCTGAAGATTAGAATTTCAGAGCTCTTACAGGACAAAGAGATCTTTCTGCCTCTCTCCCTAGAGGACTCGATAAGCCTTTAACCTCGAAGGTCCTAGGCCAGGGATTCGAGGGATTCTCGTTTTTAGCTAGAAATAAAGTTTTAAACGAGCAAATGGCTGAGTCCCCCTTGAATCCTACTTTATCCTCTAGAGCATGCAGTTCACTAACTCTTTTTGCTGTGGCTAAAGATAATAGGAACAAACATTTTCTAGTTAAGTCTCGAAAAGACGCCAGATGAGGGGGTTCGAACTTCTCAGATGACAGGAATTTTAGAACTACATCTAGGTTCCAGCTAGGAGGAGCTGGTCCCGTAGATTTCGTAGTTTCAAAGGATCTTATGAGATCGTGGAGATCCTTATTATCTGTCAGATCTAGTCCTCTATTCCTGAAGACTGCCGAAAGCATGCTTCTGTATCCCTTTATTGTGGGTACAGATAGATGCGATTCTTCCCTCAAGAATAGCAAGAAATCAGTGATTTCAGTCACAGAGGTAGTGGAGGAGGACAACTTCTTAGACTT
This sequence comes from Macrobrachium nipponense, assembly GCF_015104395.2. Lineage (NCBI taxonomy): Eukaryota > Metazoa > Arthropoda > Malacostraca > Decapoda > Palaemonidae > Macrobrachium > Macrobrachium nipponense. Next base: position 28,126,266 of record NC_061105.1, read on the forward strand.
GCACCACCTTCTTAAAACTTCCCACTTGAACTGATATACTCGTCTAGTGGTAGCTCTGCAGGCTCTCGCAATCGCGCTTGCAACTTTGCGAGAAAACCCTCTCGCTCTGACAAGTCTTTTGATAGTCGAAAGGCAGTCAGAGCGAGAGCGGGGAGGTTTTGATGATACCTCTGGAAGTGTGGTTGTTTGAGAAGATCCGTCCTTCTTGGGAGGGATCTGGGAAAATCTACTGTCCACTCCACCACTTCTGTGAACCAATCTTATGCTGGCCAAAAGGGGGCTATCAGGGTCATCCGTGTTCCCTTTGAAGCCACAAATTTCTTTAGAACTAGTCCCAGGATCTTGAACGGTGGAAAGGCGTAGACGTTTACGTGAGACCAGTCTAGTAGGAAGGCGTCGACTATCAGAGCTCTGGGGTCTTCTACCGCCGAACAAAAGACTCTAGTCTTTTGGATAGGAATGTGGCCGAAAGACCACATGAGGAGTCCCCAAAGAGACCAGAGACTCTGACACACTTCTGTGGAGGGTCCACTCTGTGTGAAGGACCTGGTTCCTCCTGCTGAGCCTGTCCGCCCTTATGTTCCTTTCTCCCTGAATAAATCTCGTAAGCAGGGAGATATTTCTCTGGGAAGTCCAAAGCAGTAGGTCTTTTGCCAGTTCGTAAAGGAACAAGGAGTGAGTCCCTCCTTGTTTCCGAATGTAGGCCAACGCTGTGGTGTTGTCTATATTCACTTGAACTACTTTGTTCGATACCAAAGGTTCTAGGCTCTTTAGAGCCAGATGTACGGCAAAGAGCTCCTTGCAGTTTATGTGCCAGGACACCTGTGCTGCTTCCCAGATGCCTGACACCTCTCTCGAGCCTAATGTTGCTCCCCAACCCTTCTCCGACGCGTCGTAGTATAACACTAGGTTTGGGTTCTGAACCTTCAGTGAGATTCCCTTGTTCTCCTTCAATGGGGGCAACCACCATTCCAACTGAGGCTTCATCTCCACTGGAATGGGAAAGGCGTCTGATAGATGTCCTGTCTTCCAACTCCAAGACCTCTTGAGGAAGAATTGAAGTGGATGTACATGCAGTCTTCCTAGAGGAAAGAACTGTTCAAGTGAGGAAAGGGTTCCTAGAAGGCTTAACCATTCCCTCACCAACGTCCGTTCTTTCCTTAAGAAGAGAGAGACTTTCTCCAAGCCTCTCGCGAGACTCTCTTGCGAAGGAAATACTCGAAAACCCCGAGAATCCATCTGAATCCCCAGATAGACTAAGTCCTGTCTGGGGGTCAGCTGCAACTTCTCGAGGTTCACGAGTAATCCCAACGACTTGATCAAGTTCATGGTCAGAATAAGGTCCTCCAAACACTGTCTCTCTGATCTGGCCCTGATGAGCCAGTCGTCCAGATACAGAGAGATATTCACCCCTTTGAGGAGAAGAAACCTCGCCACATTCTTCATCAGGCTTGTGAAGACCTGAGGAGCTGTGGACAGGCCGAAACACAAGGCCCTGAACTGAAAGATCCTTCCCTCCGTCATGAAACGGAGGTACTTCTTCGACGAAGGGTGAATCGGGACGTGAAAATAGGCGTCCTGGAGATCCAGAGACACCATCCAATCTCCTTGGCGTAAAGCCGAAAGGACTGAGGCCGAATTCTCCATGGAGAACTTCTCCTTCTGAACAAATTTGTTCAGAGCGCTGACGTCTAGTACTGGTCTCCAGCCCCCCCGAGGCCTTCGCAACCAGAAAAAGGCGATTGTAAAACCCCCGGGGAGTTTTGATCCAGCACTAGTTCTATCGCTCTCTTGTCCCACATCTGATCCACCATCAGTCGAAGAGTATCCCTCAGTACAGGTCCCTGTTATTCTGGCTTGACAGTTCCCACGGAGTTGAAGTTAGGGGAGGACTGTCCTGGAAAGGTATAAGGTATCCCTTCCTTATCACAGACATAGATGAGGCGTCCGTGTCTATACGTGCCCAGGCCTCCGCAAATCCTAGGGGCCTGGCACCTACTGGTGTTTGGAGGTGTGTAGTCTCATTTACCCTTCTTAAAGGGACGGAAGGAAGACCTACCTCTCCTCTCAGGAGCCTTCCTTTTTGAGGGTGCTCTGGAGGGAGGGCCTCCTCGAAAGTGCTGAATAGACGTACTCGGTCCTCTCTTTTCAACCACAGCCGCAGGTCTCTTCTTTCTAGATGACTGAATAAGAAGGTCTTGAGTCGCCTTCTCAGTTAGTGACCGGGAAATTTCCTTCACCAACTGAGAAGGAAACAAAAAGTTCGATAAGGGAGAGTACAAAAGTGCTGCTCTCTGAGAGTGGGAGACCGCTTTGGTCAAATAAGCACTGAAGACTGTCCTCTTCTTAAGAAGTCCCGCTCCAAATAAAGAGGAGATTTCTAAAGAGCCATCTTGTACTGCCTTGTCGATACACAACAGTATACAAAGGAGTACTTCCGGGTCGATACCTTCTGTGTCATGCGCCTTTTTGGACATCACCCGAAGGGACCAATCTAAGAAATTGAAAACTTCCAATACATTGAAGAGTCCCTTGAGGAGATGATCCAGTTCTGAAATGCCCCAAGTCACACGGGCAGAGTTCAAACCTTGTCTTCTCGACGCATCCACTAACGTTGAAAAGTCTGCTTCAGCCGAAGACGGGAGAGAAAGGCCCATATTCTCTCCCGTCTGATACCAAATGCCCCTTCTGCCAGCGAGTCTCGCTGGGGGCATGCAGAAAACTGTCCTGACCAGCTCCTTCTTCGAATCCATCCAAGAATTCAAAGACTGAAGAGCCCTCTTCATAGATATGGTGGGTCTCATTCTAAGGAAAGACGAAGATTTTGTCGCCTTTGCGCTTGAAAATAGAGAGCGCGGAGGAGGAGCGGCAGGGGTTAATGCGTCTCCATATTCCTCAAGAAGAAGGGCTGTCAAGACTTTGTAGCTTGACAGTCCTTCCCTTCCATGAGTCTCGTCTTCTGAGTTGTCATCTAACTCGGGGTCTAAAGGAGAATCAGTAGAAAAATCAGGAATTCTTTTCTCTGGGGGAGACAAACTCCTGATAGGAGAGGGACTAAGAGAGTGTAAATCTCTTCTCTTGACAAAAGTTGGCGCCTCACGTCTGGATGGCGCATCTTGTCTGCAAGAATGTTCAGCCTTGTAAGACGCTTCCCGCTTGGCTGGAGACACGCGCTTAGGTGGCTCCTCATAAATGGATGACGCCTCGCGCCTGGATGACGCCTCGCGCCTGGATGACGCCTCGCGCCCGGATGACGCCTCGCGCCCGGATGACGCCTCGCGCCCGCCTGGCGTCCTAGCTGACGCCTTGCGCTTGGCTGGCTCCTCACGTCTGGAAGACGCCTCGTGCCTGGAAGATGTCTCGCGCTCGGCTGGCGTCCTGGCTGGCGCCAAAAGCTTGGCTGGCGCCTCGCGCTTGGATGATGCTTCACGTCCGGAAGGCGTCCTGGCTGGAGTCTCGCGCCTGGCTGCTTCCACGCATCTGGAGGACGCCTCGCGCCTGGCTGGCGTCCTGTCTTGTGCTTCACGCCTGGCATATGCCTCTCTCGCTCTTGCTCTAGAAAGCATGTCCTCTTCTACCTGTTTGGAAGACGAAGCTTCATGCCTGGAAGACGCCCCGCGCCTGGCAGGGGAGAGAGGACGAGACTTCTTGATAGGAAGAGCAACGTCCTTCTTACGAGGAGGATCTCTAGCCAAAACTCCAACCAATGAGGCTAGCTGCTCTTGGACAGCTAGAAGAATTCTCTTTGAAGCTTCTCCCGCGTCCTCTTCAATGGAAGGAGAGGGAGAGCTCGAAGGCGAGCGATCCGCTACGTCCATGTAGGGAGACGTTGACACAACCTTCGCCTTCTTGATCAAAGAGGGAGCTTCATCCGAGAAGCGCTCCGGGCTCGAATTCAAATAAGGTTCTCTCCAATGCCTTTTCAGGGGCCTGGAAAGGTCCGAGTCCTTCCACCCTCGTTTAGGTGAAGGAGAGGGAGAGGAAGAGAAACACTCTCGCAGGACGCTTTTTCTAAAGCGGTCCTGAGCAGTCTGATTGATTGATTGATTGATTGATTGGTGTATTTATATCTGGCGTCACAACTCTGTTGGGTAATTGACACCGAAATAAATTATATAAAAAAATTAAATTTTTGATAAATTTCATATAAAAAAATCTATAAATATATTATATAAAATTTTGTTCATATATAAAAATTCTTACATAGACAATCTCTTTATAATTTAAATTTGGTTAAAGGAGGCCAGCCTCCTGAAGGGACGTCTGACCGTTGGGGATTCTCCACGACCTCCTTAAGGCTTTCGACTTTTCCTTCTCCTCTGGGCATGGGAGCTTGGAAGAGGTCTAGACATGGGAGCTTGGAAGAGGTCTAGACCTGGGAGCATCGCAGAGACGATCAAACGCCCCCTCCACAACACTGGGAGCACTCACTTCACTGAACACTTCACTCTCACTATCCTTACCTTGTAAGGCCGCCATTTTGGACCTCATCTTGGAGATAGTAGCCTTCAGGTCGGCGATTTCAGAGGCCGATTCTGCATGTAAAGCCTGTGAATGATTCAACACAGAGGGAGAATGAAAAACATTAAGATTAGAGATAGAATCAATAAAAGGCTCAATAGGCCTTGTACACACACTCTTTGATGCACGTCTAACTCTATCCCTCTCTAACTTCCTCAAATAAGAAGATAGAGTCTTCGATTCTTCCGCATTCAACCCCTCACATTCATGAGAGGTATTAGTAGAGGAACATTCAAACCCCCTACATTTACGACATACAGTGTGAGGATCAACCAAAGCCTTCGGTATCCTCACCTTGCAGCCTACATTCACACACATTCTCACACTCACATTTGAGTCAGACATACTGAGAAAAATAAAAAGCACAGTAGCGAATGCCAAAACCACGATCCAGGTACGTCACCAAAAAGCCTATAAACGATGATCAAAAGGTTGAAATAAGATTCCAGGTCAGGAGGTAGTAACAACAATGTTGATACCACCAGCGACAGAGAAAATATGATAGAAAACGGGAATGGTTCCTAGTCCTGCCACCCAGGGCAGGCCGGTAGATCACCTGACCTACCTGTAGCGAGTGGCGCGAATTTGAATTTCTGTCGGGGACAACGGAGTCTTAGCTAAGTATACATCTGACAGGTAAGTTGATTGTATGAAAACAAGACATAGGGTAAACAATATATACATCTAATAAGGATGAGTTCCAGCTCCCTGCCCCAGCACCGAATCTGCCGATACGTAAGGGCCCAAGGCGAAGCATTTTTCGTAAGTGATTTTCACATCCCGCAAGTAGTGGTTAGCGAAAACCGAGTGGCATCTCCAGAAGGTTGCCTCCATCAGGTTCCGCACGGGCATATTCTTGTTAAAAGCAAGCGAAGTCGCAATGGCTCTCACTTCGTGGGCTTTTACCTTAAGAAGCTTAAAATGGTCTTCCTTACAAGAAACATGTGCTTCTTTAATGAGGTTTCTTAAGAAGAAGGACAGGGCGTTCTTCGAAAGGGGTCGAGTAGGGTCCTTTGCGGAGCACCAAAGGACCTCTTGATTGGCCTTCAGTTGCTCTTTTCTCTTAAGGTAATATTTTACCATCCTCACCGGGCAAAGAGTTCTGTCAGGCTCTTCCCCTACAAGAGAAGATAACCCACGAATCTCGAAGCTCCTGGGCCATGGATTTCATGGGTTTTCGTTCTTTGCCAGAAACCCAGGGAGGAAAGAACAAACCATAGAATCCTCCTTAAATCCAACATTGCCCTCAATTGCTTGAAGTTCACTCACCCTCTTGGCGGAAGCAAGAGCCATAAGGAACAGAGCCTTCTTAGTCAGGTCCTTGAACGAGGCTGAACTAGGTGGTTCAAATCTAGATGATCCGAGAAACTGAAGAACCACGTCTAAATTCCAGTTCGTTGTATTAGGAGACTGCTTCTTCACTGTTTCAAAAGACCTAATAAGGTCATGCAGGTCCTTATTCTCAGATAAATTGAGGCCTCTGTGTCTAAAGATCGCCGCCAACATACTGCGATATTCTTTAATGGTCGAAACGACTAGACCGCATTCTTGCTTCAGAAATAGAAGGAAATCCGCAATCAGGGTCACAGAGGTACTGGAAGAGGAAACGTTATTCTCTTGCACCACCGTCTGAAGACATCCCACTTCGACTGGTATACTCGTAAGGTGGAAGACCTCCTAGCTCTAGCGATTGCTTTAGCAGCTGTTGATGAAAAGCCTTTCGCTCTGACCAGACTTTGGACAGTCTGAAGCCAGTCAGACTGAGAGCGGGGAGGTTTTTGTGGTACCTGTCGAAGTGGGGTTGTCTGAGTAGATCGCTCCTTAGAGGGAGCGTTCTTGGAAGGTCCACTAACCATTCCAGTACCTCTGTGAACCATTCTTGGGCTGGCCAAAAGGGAGCGATTAATGTCATCCTCGTCGAATCTGACTCTGCGAACTTCTTTAGAGTTATCCCCAGAATCTTGAAGGGGGGAAACGCGTAAACGTCGAGTCCTTTCCAGTCGAGAAGAAGTGCGTCTATCCCTATTGCCACTGGATCCGAGATGGGAGAGCAGTAAAGATCCAGTCTCGTGTTTCTTGATGTGGCAAATAGGTCTATGTGCGGCCTGCCCCACAACTTCCAAAGGCTCTGGCATACATCTTGGTGCAGAGTCCACTCTGTGGGAAGGACCTGATCTTTCCTGCTGAGGAGATCTGCTCTCACATTCCTCTCTCCCTGCACGAATCTGGTGAGAAGCTTGATTCTCCTTTCTTCGGCCCACAGAAGAAGGTCTGTTGCTGTTTCGTACAGAGAGAAGGAATGCGTCCCCCTCTGTTTCCTGATGTATGCCAGAGCCGTGGTGTTGTCTGAGTTGATCTGCACTACGGATTCTCTTACGTTGGATTCGAACGCTCTCAGAGCCAACCACACGGCCATCAGTTCTTTTCCGTTGATGTGCCAGGACACCTGGTTCCCCACCCAGGTACCTGACACCTCCTTGGTTCCCAGAGTCGCCCCCCAACCTGTCTCCGACGCGTTGGAGAACAACACTAGTTCTGGGTTCTGGGATTGCAGCGACAGTCCCTGCGTAAACTTGTTGGGATCTGCCCACCATGCTAGTTCCTCCTTGACTTGTTGAGAAATGGACAGGAAGAACGTCAAATCCTGAGAACGACGACTCCAATTCTGATGAAGAAAGAATTGAATTGGAGCGGTCTCAGGTGCAACCTTCCTAGGGAAACAAATTGCTCCAGCAAGGAGAGCGTCCCCAGCAGACTCATCCACTCCCTCGCTGTGCATACTTCTTTCCCTAAGAAGGTTGTTACTTTCTCGAGTCCCCGGGCTATCCTTTCCTGAGACGGAAAAGCCCGAAAACTCTGAGAGTTCATCTGGATACCCAGATAAACACACTCTTGATCGGGTACTAAACTTGACTTCTGGAAATTGACCAGAAGCCCCAACGAACTTGTCAATTCCAGGGTTTTCTGTAAGTCCTTCAGACAACGCTCTTTTGAATTGGCCCTTATAAGCCAATCGTCTAGGTACAGGGATATCCTCACCCCTTCCAGATGAAGCCATTGCGCTACATTTCTCAAGATCCCCGTGAAGACTTGGGGGGCCGTCGAGAGGCCAAAGCACAGGGCCCTGAATTGGAAAATTCTTCCCCCCATCATGAATCTGAGGTACTTCCTCGAGGAAGGATGGATCGATACGTGGAATTAAGCATCCTGTAAGTCCAAGGACACCATCCAGTCCCCTGGACGCAGCGCTGCCAGCACCGAAGAAGTGGTCTCCATCATAAACTTCTTCTTTTCTACGAAGAAGTTCAGGGCGCTTACGTCCAACACCGGTCTACATCCCCCTGAGGATTTCGGAACTAGGAAAAGGCGGTTGTAAAAGCCTGCTGAATGATGTTCTGTCACTAGTTCGATCGCCTCCTTTTCCAGCATCTGATCTACTGCTAGTTGGAGGGCCTGGTTCATGATGGGGTCCCTGTATCTGGCCATCAATTCCCTTGGGGTGGTCGTCAAGGGAGGTCTTGAGGTGAAAGGGATGAGGTACCCCTTCTTCACGATTGAAAGGGTCCAAGGATCTGCGCCTTTCTGGGCCCAGACTTCTGCAAATCGTAAAAGCCTGGCGCCCACCGTTGTCTGAAGGACTTGAGTCTTATTTGGAAGACTTGATTGACTTAGAAAAAGTCTTCCCTCTTCTATTGGGTCTGCGACCTCTGAACGAGGCGGGTCTTGATGTAGAAGCCCCTCGAAAGGGTTCCTGAGTAGTCGACTTCTCCTTCTTCGTCTTAGTCGGGAAGGAGGGACGAGGCTTCCTTGCAGACTGGGCCAGAAGGTCCTGCATAGCCTTAGCTGAGAGTGCCTTCGAAATGTCCTGTATCAGATGTTTGGGAAACAGTTGTGCAGAGAGAGGAGAAAACAGCAACGAAGATCTCTGCGCATGGGAGGCGGACTTCGTCAAGAAGGAGCAAAAGACTGATCTCTTCTTTACGACGCCCGCCCCAAACAGTGAAGCAATTTCGCTGGCTCCGTCCCTTACTGAATTATCCATGCATGAAAGCACACAATGCAGGTCTTCCGGAGAGAAAGACTCTGGTACTTGAGTCTTCCTAGCTAAGACTCCGAGCGACCAATCAAGAAAGTTGAATACTTCCAGCACTCTAAACATGCCTTTCAGAATGTGGTCTATCTCATTCATGGCCCACGTTGTTTTAGCCGAGTTCAGAGCTGACCTTCTCGTGGCATCTACCAACGCCGAAAAGTCTGCATCGGCTGAGGACGGGAGACCCAGCCCCAAGGGCTCTCCTGTCTCATACCAAAATCCAGTCCGTCCGGAAAGCTTCGACGGAGGGAAGGCGAACACAGTTTTCCCCGCTTCCTCTTTGGAGCGCATCCAGGATCCAAAACTCCTAAGCGCCTTCTTCATTGAAAGTGTCAGCTTCATTCTCATGCACGAAGACGCTTTCGTTGTCTTAGCCGTAGAGAACAACGAGTGCGGAGAAGGAGGAGCAGCGGGGCTAAGGGATTCCCCGAACTCCTGAAGAAGAAGCTCTGTGAGCTTCTTGTAAGAAGAAACTGCTGCCGAGGTATTTGCTTCTTCATCCGAACCTTCCTGACCTTCTTGAAGAGGAGAGCGTGGAGGATCCTTAGAAGAGTTTCTTGCAGGAGCAGAGCGTGAGGTTGGAGAATGTCGTCTTGAAGGAGAGCGGCGAGTCGAAACCGAAGGGCGCCTAACCGACCTGGCTTGTCTAAAATCGGACTTCCTCTTCGTGGAAGCCGAAATCTTGACTGCAGGAGAGGCAGGGCTCCTGTCCCGTGAAAGATCACGTTGATCAACAGGGCGCTTACGAGAGGGCGAGCGCCTACCAGAATCCTGGCGCCTATCGCGAGGAGAGCGGCTGCTAGGAGCCGAGCGCCTATCAGGAGCAGGGCGCTTGAGAGACTCTTGACGCCTACCAAGCGGAGAACGGTCAGGAGTAAGTCGCCTCGAGAACGATGAGCGCCTACCAGGAGAACGAAGAACTCGAGGCTCTTGGCGCCTCTCCACAGGAGAACAGCTTCCATGAGAAGGGCGCCTACCAGGTGCAGGGCTTCTCCTAGACTCTTGATGTCTGACGGGAGAGGAGCGACTTACAGGAGAAAAGCGCCTACTCGGCACGGGGTCCGAAACTCGAGGAGAGTGGTAGCTAGGTGATGAGCGCCTACTCGTAGAAGGGCGCCTTCTAGGCTCTCGTAGATGCTGAGGAGAAGAACGACGAGACGGAGACGACGAAAGGAGCTTGCTCTGTCCTGAGCGCCTCTCTTCTCTAGGACGCACACTAGAGGAAGAAGGATGAGTCGGAGAGGAGCGCTTACCGGAAGCAGGAATCCGATACAGAGAAAAACCGTCGCCATCCAAAGAGCGCCTGTCCGAAGTCTGGTGCCTCGACGCTTCTGAGAGAGAGCCAGGTGAGTGATGCCACTCACGTGAACTCCTACGCTCGGCCAAAACCTCCCCATACGAAGGAGATCGTAGACGACGAGGAGAGCGATCCTTCGAAGAAAAGCGTCTAGATCTCTCAACGGGAGAGATACGTCCTTCCTCCTACGAGATCTTGTGGCCAAAGAGTCCGCCAGGGCCGAGATCTGAGCCTGGAGTCCCGCCAGAACTCGAGTCGGCGAATCAACAGGATCTTCCTCCGAAGCAGCCGCAGAGTGAGGAGCGGGTGAAGATGGGCGATCGCAGGATCTCCTGGGTCTCTTCACTTTCAAAGAAGTCTCTTCAGGAAAGTCTTCTGGACTGGAAGCCAAAGGACTGAAGGGTGCCTTCCAGGCCCTCTTCAACGGGCGTGACGCATCCGGAGAGTTCCAACCGCGTTTCGGAGAGGGCGAAGAAGACGAGGAGAAACACTGGCGTAAGATCTCCTTCTTGACACGATCCGAGGCAGCCTGGGAGCGTACTTCAGGATCTGCCGAGGGGACGCCTGACCAGTGGGGGCTCTCCCTAGCCCTCCTGCGGCTTTCGACTTTCCTCCTCCACTGGAACTGGGAGTCTGGAAGAGGTCTAGGCCTAGAGGCACTAAGGAGCCGGTCAGACGCACCCTCCACATCACTGGGGACACTGCACTTATCACCAACACTATCACTCTTACCTTGTTCTAGCAGGCAAATCTTCTTCTCCATAGATTGAATGGTAGCCTTTAAAGCCGCCGCCTCCGAAGACGAATCTTCGGCTTCGGCGCGGGGAGCAGGGGCTGAAACCTGGGAGGAAGGCTCTAAATCTACATTAATGTTAGTTTCCGATTCAATCTCACTCACTCTCGACCTACTAGAACTCCTAGAGGAAGCCTTACGAACTCTATCTCATTCTAACTTTCTAATGTAAGAAGAAAGAGCCTTGTACTCATCCTCATTCAGAACCTCACATTCTTTACAAGGGTTACTAAATGCACATTCATTCCCTCTGCATTTCACACACACGGTGTGAGGGTCGACCGAAGCTTTCGGCAACCTCACCTTACAACCCTCAACCGAACATACCCTAAACAAAACAGTAGTTTTGGTTACAGAATCTATGTCAGACATTATTCAAGAAAAATTCAGCGCAAAGTCAAAACCAGTCCAAAAACAGCGTATGCCAAGCCAAACAGAGCGAATACGTCACCAAAAATGTCCAAATTAATCTCCAGGCAAGCAAGAATCGAAAAGTCTATCGAGAGGAAATGACAACAGTTGTTATCGTTCTGGGCGACAGAGAAAATCTGACAGGAAAGGGGGATTGGTTTGTACACCTGCCACCCAGCGGCGGGTAAGGTAGACCGCCTGACCTACCTGTCGCGTGTGCCACGAGATTTGAAATTCTGTTGGGAACGTCAGAGACTATAGCTAAGTATATATCTGACAGGAAAGTTCATGTACAAAATGATATTGTCATGATACAATAAAGTTTTATACATACTTACCTGACAGATATATACTTAGCTATAGACTCCGTCGTTCCCGACAGAAATTCAAATTTCGCGGCACACGCTACCGGTAGGTCAGGTGATCTACCGCCCTGCCCTGGGTGGCAGGACTAGGAACCATTCCTGTTTTCTAATCAGATTTCTTCTCTTCCACCTGTCTCTTGCGGGGAGGCTGGGTGGGCCATTAATCGTATATATCTGTCAGGTAAGTATGTATAAAACTTTATTGTATCATGACAATATCATTTTTATACATTCAACTTCCCTGCCAGATATAATACTTAGCTGATTAGCACCCATTGGTGGTGGGTAAGAGACACCTAACTACTGAAATAGACAGGTAAACAACATATGTTGTAGGTATTAATAAACCTTGGTTCCTACCTGATTAGGCGGAATACTTCGTGGCTACTGCCCAGGAGTCTGCTTCGCCTCAAGAGCCTCAAGCGAGATATTGATCTATGGCTAAGAGTTCTTTGTGGGTCTGCCAATGAGGTCTTATCCACTTACTCGGCAGAGCCTAAAGGCCTTTGTCATTGGGTGCTATTCCACTAACATGACAATACACCTTGTTCAAGGAGCACAACACCGATCCCGATCACCTGATCCTAACATCCATGTTAGTTCTAAGATTGCAAGGAGTTATCCCCAAACTCCCTACAAACAACCAATAACTCGAAACATAAATACACATACATTTATAACAAAACACACAAAAAAAAAATTTGTACCCCCCCCCCTACTAGCCATACATACCCCTGGTCCCCTACCAGCAATGACACCAGCCGCCCGTGCGACATCAGTACGCTTGCTAATAGGAAACCAAGCACATATCTGACAAGAGGGTTTATGTACATTTAAGATAAAATATTTTAAGGATCAGTCTTTGCTCCAAGTCCCAGAACTGTATCTGCTGATACAAATGGACCGAGAGAGAAGCATTTCTCATAGGTCACTTTCACATCCTTCAGGTAATGAGACGCAAACACTGAATTGCATCTCCAATATGTAGTCTCAATGATATTCCTGAGAGACATATTCTTTTGAAACGCCAGCGACGTTGCTACTGCCCTTACCTCATGAGTCTTAACCTTTAGAAGACCGAAGGATTCATCCGGGCAGTTCTTGTGCGCATCAGTAATCACGCTTCTCACAAAGAAGGCTAAGGCGTTTTTAGACATGAGTCTTTTGGGGTTCTTCACAGCACACCAAAGACCTTGTTGACAGCCTCCCATCTGCTTCTTCTTCTCTAAATAAAATTTAAGAGCTCTAACCGGACAGAGAGACCTCTCTATCTCTCTGCCTACGAGGTTAGATAGGCCTTTTACCTCAAAGCTCCTGGGCCAAGGTTTTGATGGGTTTTCATTTTTCGCCAGAAATAATGTCTGGAACGAACAGATAGCCGCATCTCCTTTAAACCCCACTTTGGAGTCCAGAGCGTGCAAATCGCTCGTCCCTCTTGGCCATCGCGAGAGACAACAGGAATAAACATTTCCTAGAGACGTCGCGGAAGGAAGCCAGATGTAGAGGTTCGAATTTGTCTGAGGCAAGGAATTTCAGGACCACGTCCAGATTCCAGCTAGGTGTTCTCGGAGACCATGATTTCGAAGTCTCGAAGGACCGAATCAAATCGTGGAGATCCTTGTTCTCTGCAATCTCTAGCCCTCGATTCCTGAATACTGAAGACAGCATACTTCTGTATCCTTTGATTGTAGACACAGAAAGGTGCGATTCCTCTCTAAGAAAAACGGGGAGGAAATCGGCAATGTTAACTATAGAGGTACTGGAGGAGGACAGCTTCTTATTCTTACACCATCTCCTAAAGACTTCCCACTTCGATTGGTATACTCTTCTCGTTGAAGATCTGCGGGCTCTAGCGATAGCACCTGCAGCCTTGCGAGAAAATCCCCTCGCTCTGACGAGTCTTTCGATAGTCGAAAGGCAGTCAGAGCGAAACTGGGGAGGTTGTGATGAAACCTCTCGAAGTGGGGTTGTCTGAGTAGATCTGTTCTGCTTGGCAGAGACCTGGGGAAGTCCACTATCCACTCCAAGTACCTCCGTGAAACCATTCCTGGCTGCCAAAATGGGGCTATGAGGGTCAACTTCGTGCCCTTTGAAGCCACGAATTTCCTGAGTACTTCCCCAGGATCTTGAATGGGGAAGGGCGTAGTGTCTAGGCCCGACCAATCCAGGAGAAACGCGTTCGATTGCAAAGGCTCTTGGATCTTCCACTAGAGAGCAAAAGATCTCTACTCTTTTGGAGAGGAACGTAGCAAAACAGGTCTATGTGAGGCCTCCCCCACAGGGACCACAGAACTCCGGCACACTTCTGTGTGTAGAGTCCACTCTGTGGGGAGGACCTGATTCCTCCTGCTTAGCCTGTCCGCTCTCACATTCCTTATCCCTTGCACAAATCTTGTGAGGAGAGTTATACCTCTTTCCTCTATCCAGGTTAATAGATCTTTTGTTAGTTGATAGAGGGAGAATGAATGAGTCCCTCCTTGCTTGCGTATGTAAGCCAGAGCTGTGGTGTTGTCCGAGTTTATCTGAACCACCCCGCCTCTGACTACCTCCTCGAAGAATCTTAAGGCCAAGTGTATGGCTACTAGCTCTTTGCAATTGATGTGCCAGGACACCTGCTCCTTTATCCAGGTGCCTGACACCTCCCTTGCTCCTAGCGTCGCTCCCCATCCCGACTCCGAAGCATCGGAAAATAACACTTGGTTGGGTTCTGCAGGGCAAGTGACACGCCTTCGTTCTTCTTTAGAGGAAGGATCCACCACTTTAAGTGATTCTTGACCTCCTGTGGAATCGGGAAAGAGTCAGAATTGCCCCGTCTTCCAACTCCACACCTCTTTCAGGAAAAACTGAAGAGGGCGAAGGTGAAGCCTCCCCAGAGAGAAGAACTTTTCTATCGAGGACAGAGTCCCTAAAAGGCGCAAATAATCCCTTGCTGAACTGCGTTCTCTCTCTAAGAAGCTCGAGATTCTTGACAAGCCTCGAGTGATTCTCTCTTGCGAAGGAAATACCCGAAAACCCAGAGAATCCATCTGAATCCCCAGATAGACCAAGTTCTGGCTGGGGAACAGTTGCAACTTCTCGAGGTTCACAAGTAATCCCAGAGATTGTACCATATTCCATGTTATCATCAGGTCCTCCAAGCACTGGTTTCTCCGACTTGGCCCTGATCGCCAGTCGTCTAAGTAGAGGGAGATGTTTATTCTCTAGGTGAAGCCATTTCGCTACATTCGCCATCAGGTTGGTGACGACCTGTGGAGCTGTAGACAGGCCGAAACACAGAGCCCTGAATTGAAAAATCTTGCCTCCTATCATGAATCGAAGATATTTCTTTGACGAGTGGTGAATGGGAACGTGGAAATATGCGTCTTGTAAGTCCAGAGAGACCATCCAATCTCCTAGACGTAGTGCTGACATCACCGAGGCAGACGTTTCCATTCGGAACTTCTTCTTCTGAACAAAGCGGTTCAGCGCGCTTACGTCCAGTACTGGTCTCCACCCCCCCGAAGCCTTTTGTACTAGGAAAAGGCGATTGTAAAATCCCGGGGAGAGTGGATCCTGTACAAGTTCGATGGCCTCCTTTTCCCACATTTGATCCACCATTTGAAGGAGAGTATTTTTCATTACAGGGTCTCTGTACCTCGCTGACAGTTCCCGAGGAGTAGAGGTTTAGGGGAGGACTGTCCTTCGAGGGGAATGATGTATCCCTTCTTTAGAACTGAAACCGACCAAGAGTCGGCTCCTCTCTGCGCCCAGGCTCCTGCAAAGTTCAGGAGTCTGGCGCCTACTGGTGCTTGGAGGATCATCAAGTCACTTTCCTTTCTTGAAGGGCCTGAAGGAAGACCTTCCTCTCTTATCAGAGCTCTTCTTTCTGGAAGGGGGACGAGCCGTTGCACCTCCACGAAAGGGCTGCTGAGGAGGACTAGAGTCCTTCTTACTTGTAGACACTACAGGGCGACTCTTCTTCGAAGTCTGAACAAGGAGGTCTTGTGTCGCCTTCTCAGTTAGTGAGCGAGATATATCTCTCACCAACTGAGAAGGAAACAGATGATCTGACAGAGGGGCGAACAATAACGCGGTCCTCTGACTAGGAGAAACAGCTTTAGACAAAAGGGATCCATAAACTGATCTCTTTTTCAGCAAACCAGCTCCAAATAGGGAAGAAACCTCTCCCGAACCGTCTTGTACCGCCTTGTCCATGCAAGCCAGGACGCTATGGAGAATTTCTGGGTTCTTAAGAAACTCCGACTCCTGAGACTTCTTAGCTAGAACTCCGAGAGACCAATCCAGAAAATTGAACACTTCTAAAATGATGAAAAGTCCTTTAAGAAAGTGGTTCAATTCTGAAATGCTCCATGTAGATCTGGCCGAGACTAAAAAGTGTCGTCTGGAGGCATCAACCAGATTAGCGAAGTCAGCGTCTGCCGATGCAGGAAGAGAAAGACCCATAGTCTCTCCTGTCCCGTACCAAATACCTCTCTTTCCAAGGAGTTTGGAAGGAGGCATGCAGAATACTGTTTTGCCCAACTCTTTCTTAGTGCCCATCCATGAATCCAAAGATTGGAGGGCCTTCTTCATCGAAATCGCTGGTTTCATTTTCAGGAAAGCAGAGGACTTTACAGTAGCAGAACTCGAAAAGAGCGAACGAGGAGAAGGAGGAGCGCCTGGACTAAGAGAGTCTCCAAACTCTTGCAGTAATAAGGAGGCTAATGTCTTATAGTTCGAGAGTCCCTCATTTGTAGGGAGCTCGTCTTCAGACACCTCTTCCAAAACCCTATCAGAAGAGGGAGAACGTTCTCGTTTGGAGGAAGAGTCTTTCCAAGACCTCCTACGATCCGAAGGAGAGGTGCTTCTGTCTGGAGAAGAGTCATCAATTCCGGATACGAGTCTATTCGAATCTTGCCTTATGGAAGAATTCCGACTCCTGACTCCTGACTCCTGACTCCTGACTCCTGACTCCTGACTCCTGCCTCCTGCCTCCTGACTCCTGACTCCTGCCTCCTGCCTCCTGACTCCTGGCTCCTGCCTCCTGCCTCCTGGCTCCTGCCTCCTGGCTCCTGACTCCTGCCTGGGTGACTCCTCACTCCTGGCTCTTGGCTCCTGCCTCCTGGGTGACTCCTCATCCTGGCTCTTGGCTCCTGGCCTCCTGGGGAGACTCTTCACTCCTGGCTGGCGCCAGACGCCTGATCGGCTCTTCGCACCTGGTAGGAGTCTTGCGCTTGGTTGACTCCTCACTCCTGGAAGGTGCCGTACGTCCGAACGACTCTTCACTCCTAGTAGAAGCCTTACGTTTGGTTGGCTCCTCGCTCTTGCTAGGAGCCTCACTCCTATAGGAGCCTCGTTCCTGGCGGCAGGTACCTCCACACGTCTGGAGGACCTTCTTGATGGGAAGGGAAGTGTCTTTCCTTCGAGGAGGCTCCTTTGAAAGCACTCCTACCAACGACGATATCTGTTCTTGCATAGATACTAGAAATCTTTTAGTAGCCTCCTCTTTATCCTCTTCGGGAGGAGGAGAAGGAGGAGGGGAGGAGTCCATGGGCTCCACTCCAACTACGGGTGACAATAGGGCTCTCTTTGCCCTCTTAACATCCGAAGGAGACTCCTCAGGGAAGCGTTCCGGGCTCGAGTCAAGAGTCGGCGCCTTCCAACTCCTCTTCAGTGGTCGCGAGCGATCAGAATCCCTCCAATCGCGTCTAGGAGACGAAGACCCCGACGATGAGAAACACTCACACAGGACGCTTTTGCAATAGTGATCCCTGGCAGTCTGGGGTGTCACAGAGCCTGCCAAAGGGACACCTGATCAGTGGGAATTCTCCACAACCTCCTTACGGTTTTTGACATTCCTTCTCCTCTGGGCATGGGAGCTTGGAAGAGGTCTAGACCTGGGAGCGTTGTGGAGCCGACCAGATGCCCCCATCCACCACACTGGGACATCACATCACTGTCCACTGTAATATCACTAGCCTTACCTTGCAGAGCAGCCATTTGTTTTCATGATCTTGAAGCTGCTTTTAGATCCGCAAGTTCTTTTGCCGAATCTACAGGATCTGCAATAGGTGAAGAGGCTGAAAAGGAAGGAGAAGTAGCAATTCTTACAAGTGGGGAAGATCCCAAACTACGAACTAGTTCATTAGATCTAGAACTACTCAAACTTCTAGAGGAAGCTTTCCTCACTCTCTCTCTCTCTCTCTAACTTCTTCAAATAAGTAGTTAGATTCTTCCACTCTCTCTCACTCAAATTCTCACATTCCTTGCAAGTATTAGTGAAAGAACATTCATACTCCCTGCAACCCTCACATACGGTGTGAGGGTCTACCGAAGCTTTCGGCAACCTCACCTTACAGCCTACATTCACACAACGTCTCACAACCATTCCAGCATCAGACATTTTAAGAAAAAATCCCAAAAGCAAGTCCACAAAAACAGTCCACAAAAGCGTATGCCAATCCAACAATCCAGATACGTCACCAAAAGTCAGTCAAGAAGATCAATTGTCGATGAAAAAATAAAAAAGAAAATTCAGTTCAATGAGGAACCAACAACAATGTTGATGGTCCGGGCGACAGAAGAAATCTGATTAGAAAACGGGAATGGTTCCTAGGTCCTGCCACCCAGGGCAGGGCGGTAGATCACCTGACCTGACCACCGGTAGCGTGTGCCGTGAAATTGAATTTCTGTCGGGGACGACGGAGTCTATAGCTAAGTATATATCTGGCAGGGAAGTTGAATGTATAAAAATGAAAGATTACTGTATATAAAATGAGTGCAAGATTGGTTGTGTGTGTGTGTGGGGGGGGGGAGGGGAATTTTTGGTGAAAAGGTACAAATGTCCGATTTTACTTTGTCACTAAAAATAAAAAATAAGAAATTAAATGTAATTTTCATTTTTCCTAGGATATAAACTTATGCTTTCAGAAGTGGAGTTATGCACGTCTTGTGCAATATATAAATCCACTTATGAAAGCATGGGTTTATATTCCCTATGAACAAATGTAAAGCCTTTGTTGTTGATTAAATAAATCTAAAACAAACCATATCAGGGTTTTTACATACCACTCGTTTCCAAAGTAAATACTACCACAAATACAGTAGCACCTCAGCTTATCAAACTCTTTAGAAGTCTGGCTTTTTTATAAGTACCACAGTCTGTTAGGTAACAAAGGCCCTGTATTACAGCCTGCAATTGAATCTTTTATAAATATCTTACAGCTAACAGCAATTCCACATAGCCTAGCTCCTAACCTAAAATGATATTGTCATGATACAATAAAGTTTGTTCATACTTACCTGACAGATATATATATAGCTGTATTCTCTGACGACCGACAGAATTTCGAAACTCCCGGCAAACGCAGTGGTCGGCTAGGTGGTTAGTACCCATTCCCGCCGCTGGGAGGCGGATACCGGGAACCATTCCCATTTTCTATTCAGATTTTCTTTACCACTGTCCCCTGAGGGGAGGTGGGTGGGTACTTGATTATATATATCTGTCAGGTAAGTATGAACAAACTTTATTGTATCATGACAATATCATTTTGTTCATGACACTTACCTGCCAGATATATATATAGCTGAATCCCACCATTGGAGGTGGGAAGGGACAGAATAGAAGGATTTTGGAAACATTTCAATGCAGATGATTGACATCTTGGTTCCCTACCTGTTAGCATAGCTGACTTCGTGATTACTGTCACCCAAGCCTGCTTCTGCTTAACTAGAATTTCCAGCTGGATAGTTCTAGATGATCTGTCAACGGGAGCGTGACCACAATGTGACTAGACCATATTGACCATACTGAAGACAACGAAGCATAATAAATACCACCTAACCTAGCCCCACTAAAGTTAGTCCCATAACTTTCAGGCTAATTAAAGGGAAGACCGCCTCAAGCGGCCAACCCTACGACCATAAAAAACAAACCCATAATTAAAATACACACATCATCCATTTTCTAAGGATGGGGTTCGTATTGCTTCTCGTCCCGATACTGTATCCGCGGAAATGTATGGTCCAAGCGAGTAGCAATTTCTCATATGTCCGCCTTCACATCTCTGAGGTAGTGTGAAGCGAACACAGAGTTGCTTTGCCAAAATGTGGCACCCAGGATGTCACTTAGTGCCATATTTTTCTGAAAAGCCACCGAAGTAGCTACCGCTCTAACTTCGTGAGCATTAACTTTTAGCAGATTAAGATCATCATCCGCGCATGACGAATGAGCTTCCCTGATGGTGTTTCTCAAGAAGAACGCCAGTGCGTTCTTAGACATTGGTAATTCCGGCCTCTTGACCGAACACCACAGGTTATCTGACGGGCCTCTACATTGTTTGGTCTTTTCCAAATAAAATTTGAGAGCTCTAACAGGGCACAAAACTCTCTCTGGTTCTCGTCCGACAAACTCTGATAACCCCTTGATATCAAAGCTTTTAGGCCAGGGGTTGGATGGGTTTTCGTTCTTAGCTAAGAACGAGGGGCTCAGTGAACACACTGCATTATGTTCTCTGAAACCCACATGCTTACTCATAGCTTGGATTTCGCTAACCCTCTTAGCTGTTGCCAGAGCGGTTAGGAAAATAGCTTTCCTAGTTACATCTTTCAAAGAGGCAGCATGCATAGGTTCAAAAGGGGCTGACATTAAAAACTTTAAAACAACATCCAAGTACCATGAGGGAATCTTGTCTCGTGGAACTTTTGAGGTTTCAAAAGACCTCAATAGATCATGAAGATCCTTATCATTTGATAAATCCAAGCCTCTGTGTCGAAAGACCGTTGACAGCATACTTTTGTAGCCTTTAATTGTTGACACTGAAAGTTTGTCTATATTTCTAAGATGTAGGAGGAAATCAGCAATCTGGCTCACAGAGGTCGTGGAGGAGGAAATATTTTCCCTTTTACACCAACTTCTGAAGACAGCCCACTTCGACTGGTAGACAGCTTGAGAAGATGTTCTTCTAGCGTTGGCAATAGCTCTTGCCACCGATCTTGAAAAACCTCTCGCTCTGGCCAACTTTTGGATAGTCTGAATGCAGTCAGACTCAGAGCGGAGTTTCCCTCCGTGATACCTCTCGAAGTGGGCGGGCTGTTTGAGTAGATCGATTTTTTCTGGAAGTGTCCTTGGAAATCTACCAGAAATGACATGGCCTCTGTGAACCAGTCGCTTGCAGGCCAAAAGGGGGCGATCAACGTCATTCTTGTTCCTTCCGACGCCGCAAACTTCCTTATTACCTCTCCCAGGAGTTTGAATGGAGGAAAGGCGTAGAGATCCATCCCCTTCCAATTCCAAAGCATGGCATCTATTGCTATTGCTCCTGGAACTAGAACCGGAGAGCAGTAAATAGGAAGCCTCTTCGTTTTCGCTGTCGTGAAGAGGTCTACCAGTGGACGTCCCCAAAGTTTCCATAACTCTTTGCAAATCTCTGGATGGAGAGTCCATTCGTTTGGAAGCATTTGATGTTGACGGCTGAGGAGATCCGCACGAACGTTCTGCTGTCCTGAAACGAATCTCGTTAGAATCGTTACATTTCTAAGCTTCGCCCAAAGTAAGATTTCCCTCGTGATCCTGAACAGGGAACGAGATAGAGTTCCTCCCTGTTTTTTATATACGCGAGCGCCGTGGTGTTGTCCGAGTTGACTTGTACAATTCGTTCCATAATCCTTGACTCGAAGCATTTAAGTGCCAAACGAATCGCCTCTAGCTCCTTGAGGTTTATGTGCCAGGACCTCTGTTCCCCTCTCCAGAGACCTGACACTTCTTCCTCCCCCAGTGTTGCTTCCCAGCCCGTCATGGACGCGTCTGAGAACAACACTAGGTCTGGGCTCAGAACTTTGAGGGATATCCCTTCCGATAGCTTGACGGGATTGGACCACCACTTCAAGTGCTCTTTGATCGATTGAGGGATTCTCAAAATCTCGTCTAGATCTTTCTTGTTCTTCCAGTTGTCTGCTAGGAAAAACTGAAGCTGTCTGAGGTGCAGCCTTCCCAGAGAAACAAATTTCTCCAGCGAGGAAATGGTCCCCAGCAGACTCATCCATTCCCTCGCCGAGCATATTTCCTTCTCTAAGAAGACCGATACTTTCTCTAAGCATTTTAGCTGATGTTCTATGGATGGAAATGCTTGAAAAGCCGCTGAATCCATCTGAATCCCCAGATACACGATGGACTGTGTGGGAATCAGATGGGACTTCTCGAAGTTGACCAGAAGGCCTAGGTCCTTTGTCAGCTGTAATGTCGTATGTAGGTCCTCCAGGCACTGTTCCTTTGACGTGGATCGGATCAGCCAATCGTCTAAGTAGAGAGAGACTCTTATCTTTGAGAGATGGAGCCATCTTGCTACATTTCGCATCAGAAGCGTGAATATCATAGGGGCTGTACTCAGCCCGAAACAGAGAGCTCTGAATTGGAAGACCTGTCCCTTTAGAACGAATCTGAGGAACTTCCTGGACCGAGGGTGTATCGGAACATTGGATATAGGCGTCTTGGAGATCCAAGGACACCATCCAATCTCCTGGCTCTCAGGGAGCTAAAACAGACTGTGCAGTTTCCATCTTGAATTTGATTTTCCTTACAAAAAGATTCAGCCATGCTTAGTCTAGGAACAGGTCTCCATCCTCCCGAGTGCTTCGGAACAAGGAAAAGCCTGTTGTAGAAGCCTGGAGAGTTCCGTGATACAACCCTTTCCACTGCTCTCTTTTCCAACATTTGATCCAAAAGGTCTAATAAGATCTGTTGCTTCGAATCCTGATAAGAGGGCGAAAGGTTTATTGGCTCTATGCTTAATGGTGGTTTCGAAAGAAACGGGATTTTGTAGCCTTTCTCGATCACTTCGAGTGACCAAGAGTTCGCCCCTCTTATCCTCCATGCTTGCGCGAAAAGAGCGAGTCTCGCCCCGACTGGTGCCTGGATGTCCGAAAAGTCATTTCTTTCCCCTGGTTTTTGAGGGGGCTCTGCCCCTGGGGAAACTCCTCCTCGAGCAAGCAGCTCTCGAAGAAGGCTCTTCCACGAAAGGGCTTAAAATTCTTCCTAGAAGCTTGAGTGGTTCTTGAAGACAACTGATCCGTAGGACGTTTCGAAGACCGAGACAATAAGTCCTGCGTCGCTCGTTCTTGGAGATTTACTGATAAATCCTTTACCATCGATTGTGGAAAAAGATGAGCAGAAAAGGGAGCGAACAACAATTCTGCTTTTTGCACTGGCGACACTGACTTAGCTGTGAAGCTACAGAAGAGTGCGCGTTTCTTCAGGACTCCCGACGCAAAATGTGATGCCAGTTCGTCGGAGCCATCTCTTACTGCTCTGTCCATACATGACAAAATACTCGCTAAGTCCTCTAATGAAATGGAATCTGGGCTTCTAGACTGAACATCCAAGACGCCCAAACACCAATCTAGAAAGTTAAAAACTTCTAGAGTTTTGTAAAGGCCTTTGAGATGGTGATCTATCTCTGACATTGTCCACGAAACTTTTGCTGATGCCAGGTAAGATCTTCTAGGAGCTTCCACTAAGTTGGCGAAATCCCCTTGTGCGGAAGCGGGGATTCTTAAACCTGCTTCCTCTTCTGTCTCGTACCACTTCCTGATCTTCCACTAAGCCTTGTGGGGGAAGTGCAAAAGAAGTCTTGCCCTTTGTCTTTTTGGATTCCATCCAATCATGGATTCTTTTAAAAGCCCTTTTAGTCGAGAGCGAGGTGGCCATTTTGACAAAATTTGGAGTCTTCCTTGCCTTCGAAGAGGTTAGTTGCGAAGGTGGAGAGAGAGGAACTGGAGCTCGAAACTTCTCGGGAAACAAATCTTTTAAAAGACGAGTCAAAGTTGTAGGATCCTCCTCCTCTTCCGAAACAGGATCGCTTGACGATTTATCTTCTAATGGAGACGTAGTCTTATTCTGAATTGAACGGGAAGAAACCGAAGTTTCACCTCCCTTTCGAAACGTAGGTCTTGTGTTTGAAATCAATTTTGAAGAGGAGAGTCTGCTATGTTCTCCTAACCTTGACTTTCTCTCCGAATTTTCCAGAGTAACATTATCCGATATCTCTTGACGAACACCCATACTGTAGTTTCTACTACCTTGACGCAAAAGGCGCTTACCCTTTTGACTAGCGACCTGTCCTTTTCTTCCCAAGGTGACTTTATGCATCGGACGCCTAGCGTCCTCAAAAGCGTCCTCATTTGCGTCCTGGACAGCGTCCTCATTTGCGTCCTGGAAAGCGTCGTCATTTGCGTCCTGGAAAGCATCCTGATATGAAGGACGACGAGCGTCCTTACTAGCATTATGCCTCGCGTCCTCCAAAGTGTCCTCATATGCGTCTGCATATCCTTCTTCTGAACTAATCTCGTGAGTTTGAATTCTCTCCAGCCGACGTTTACGAGACCAAGCGTTCCGAGAAGCGTCCTTACGAGCGTCCTGATTAGCAAGGCTTTTCCTTTGAATATTCTCTTTTTGTAATTCTATTTCTGAGCGATCCTTCTGAACGTTCTTCGACTCTTGGAAAAGACGACGGCGGCCGCCGCCTGTGCGACACCTAGTGTCTTTTTCTCTTTCACCAATACTTCTAGAAACTCTATCAGCAGGACTGCTTGCGCGTTCCTGATTGAGTCGATGAGGTCTAGAAGGCGACGAATCAGAAGATGACAAAGAACGAAGAGAAGTCGCAGGAGAACGTCTAGATTTCTTGACGGGAAGCCATAGATCTTTTTTACGACTACGCGATCTTTCTTCTTTCTTGGCGAAAAAAGCATCCAACTGTTGACGAATCGCTACGAGAGTCTTTTTCGATGGTGAAGAACCATATGATGGAATGATCCACTGAGAAGAAGATGGGCGAGAGGACGCCTTCTTCCTTCTCTCCGGACTCGAATCAGGACGCTCAGAAAACGTCCTAAATCTCTTGTGCGGGATACTGTCTTCGAAGTCTTCCGGAGAAGACCGAAGCGTAAATCGAGGCGGAGGACGCTCTCGATCTCCCGATGAAGCGTCCTCTTCCATCATACCTTTCCTAAGAGGGCGAGAAAGACGATGGCCGCCAGTGCGACGTCTTACGTCTTTCTTACCACTCTCAATTGGAGAGGCTGCGTCCTCTTTCCGTAAGACTTTCCTAAGGAGGGCAGAAAGACGATGGGCCAGCCAGTGCGACACCTTACGTCTTCCTTACCACTCTCAGTCGGAGAGGTCTTCCGAGATTTCCCCCCACGGTGAGGTGAGGACGTCTCGGAGGAAGAGAAGCATTCCTTCAAGATTCGAGCTTGTGCACGATTTTTGGCAGCCTGGGATGCGTCTTCAGGATCTGCCGAAGGGACGCCAGACCGGTGTTTTAATTCCCGTAACCCTCCTTCGGCCCTTCAACATGTCCATTCCCGTTGTGCCTCTGGGAGTCCGACAGAGGTCTCAACCTGGAGGCATTATAGGACCGATCTGTGACGCCCCCACCCCTCCACTTCACTAGGGCACTAACATTATCACTACACTTTTGCACATTAGATTGTAGCACTCTCATTTTCGATTCAAGGTTCCGAATCGATTCTAAAATGGTAGAAAGGGCATTCCCTTCGGTAACAACCACTTCCTTATCTGAAGGTGAAATCATAGGGTTATGCGTAACATGTTCTACATTTATGTTAGATTGAGCAACTTTACTTTGACTTTTAACAGAAGCACTCCTGGAGGAAAACCTCCTAATTCTGTCACGCTCAAGTCTACGAATGTAAGATTCATACGCCTTCCATTCGACATCAGTTAACACTTCACATTCTTTGCACCTATCATCCAACAAGCAAACATGCCCTCTACAATTCACACACACCGTGTGAGGATCTACCGAGGCTTTTGGTAGCCTCACCTTACATTCTACTACACCGCACACTCTGAAACTAGTAGAACTAGATCCAGACATCTCAATTCTAAGAAAAATCAAAGCCAAAATCAAAATCCAAACCACAATAGCGTATGCCAAATCACTAAGCCAAGTCCGAAACCAAAAGACAATCCAAATACTAAAGTGACAAATGAAGTTTTCGAAATCCTAAGCGGAGGTCTGTAAACAGATGTTTACCGACCGGCGACAGAAGAAAATCTGAATAGAAAATTGGAATGGTTCCCGTATCCGCCACCCAGCGGCGGGAAGTGGGTATAAACCACCTAGCCGACCACTGCGTTTGCCGGGAGTTTCGAAATTCTGTCGGTCGTCAGAGAATACAGCTATATATATATCTGGCAGGTAAGTGTCATGAACAAACTAACATTTACTTGACACTTCAGTTTCAGTTTTAGAGACTTATCTTAGTGTATCACATCTAAAATGGTAGTACACTGTTGCAATTAATCATAACAATGTAAATGATAAGTACAGTAGTCCATTAAGCTGAGGCAGGTAGTCCCTTGGTTACATCAGGGATTCCATTCCTGAAGCACAACATAAGCCCAAACACGTTACAAAAAAATTGTTAAAAATGAGAAATAAAGTGATGAAAACCGTACCTTTAATCCTTTGGTTGTCTAGAAAACTTCCCTATTAAACTACCTTGTTTTTAGTGAGGTGTGCATCCAAGATCTTCAAGAATTCCCACCAAAATTTTACAAATATTCTTCCGTCACTTACAACGCACCTAAAGACTGAAACATTGTAACCACGGAACATCCACTGTAACCCTGAACAGATTATTTTTTGATATGTTTGAAAAGTGCTGTAAGCTTGGAATACCATAAGCCGAGATTGACATAAACAGGGAAATATCTGTACCTACACTCTATGTGGATTCTATTGAAGACATCCAAAGACTATTCATTGGTATCACTAAAGTGCTTTTGCTGCTGAAAGTTTACAAGACAGTATGGAATCGCAGGAGTCAGGTAATCAAAGAGATGATCTCACCAGGCAGGTCACAGATCAGAGTTAAGGACTGTCAAATCAAGAATCTGTCAATATCTCTTGAATCCTGTTTGTGTGAACTGGCAGAGCTTAAGGACACTAAGTCTACAATGGGATTACTGCAACACAACCTAATACCATTTCCTCCTCTTTCCCCTTCATGGAGCATTTGTGGGGAAACAGCATGTCAACAAAGAATATAGATCCACAAACATTTTGTAACTACAGGAAGGCAAGTCTTGTACTTGTATTTTCAGCCCTGGAAAACACAGTAGGAAGAAGATTAACAGGCAATACTCCCCAATTTACTTGAGGAGGAGGGGAATATTTCCCTAGTGACTGCAAAAAATCCTTCCAGTTCTTTTCATTATCTCATTATTGATGCTAAGATATTTACCAACTCATATCATCCTTTGCATTAACATTAGCCACCACATCCTACTGAACATGTGGCCAAAAACATAAACAATGCATGACTTGGCAACCACTTTGCACAATTATGCTTATCATCTCTACATATTAATGAAAAGACAAAATATGCAATCACCAAGAAGTGTATACAACCCATATTTAGTTCAACTGGCAGTCTTGCAGAGCACAGCACACCGTCCTCCCTAGATGATGGCCCCCCCAAAAAAATTGCTTGGATGACAGGTGAATGAAGGGTATTCCCCCACTTAAACCCATTATCACCAGTTAACCCAGTATACTTCTTACTT
>NC_061105.1:28153816-28161316 GCF_015104395.2 Macrobrachium nipponense
TGTTGAATATTGGAAGTAAAGTGTCTGTGTGGCTTAGTTATTTCAACCCTCGGAAAAATCATTGTTTTGTAGCCCCTCAGAAAACTGGAAAATCATTGACGTGAAGCCCTGTTGTAAAACACTCATTGTTAGTTCTGTCAGTGTCAGAATAGCTTTTTAAAGCCTGAGAAAAATTCATTGTTAAACAGCCCTACAACAGAAGGTTATGAAAAGGGTAATTGCAGAATTTTTTTTTTTGAAATCTGGTGAAAAATATTCTAATACCGATTAGCTTTCTTGAAAGCCTTGATACAAGTTGCGCATCAAATAACTCAGTTGAAATCTGGAAGAAAAATTTGCATCAAGCAACTGTCTTGGAAAGTTGAAAAGAAACTCGGCATAGAGTAGCCATGTAAAAAAAAAAATAGTGTGCAGTACATCCGTCGAAATCTATGAAAAATAAGTCATTTGAAAGCTTGGGAAAACTAAGAAAGGAGTTGACCTGTTGAGAGACAGACGATTTGAAAGAGATGGAAAACTTTCATTGTGGACTCACAATTCTCAGAGTGGGAAAACACTCCTTGTGGAGAAGACCTGGGGAGAACCTGGAAGAAAATATCAGCTGGGAGTAGCTCCAAAGAATGGGAGAAATTGGCAGCTTAAGATGACCCTTTTGAAAACATTAGAAATAAACTGTCAGTGATGTGTACCCCTGCTGAACGTATAGACAAAATATCAACATTAAGTGGCCGTTGTCATATCTTAAGCTTGGGTTAAAAACTCCGTGTAGAATACATTGTCAAAGGCTTAGGATATTCTTTGTGTACGAAGTAGACTTGCCGAAAGCCTATAATATAACAAAAACTTGTGTGGAATAGCCTAGTTAAAAGCTACAGACACCTCTTGGGCTAGAGAAAGTTACAGAAATTTCGGAAAACAGAGGCATTAGGTGAATTCAGTATCCTAAGTGTAGACAGTATGAAATTTCGAGCAGGTCCAATAATCCTAATTTCACCAGAGAACTCCGTAATTAAATACAGTGATTTCTAGGGTTCAGAGGAGGAACGCTGATTTTTTTTCTTTGTTTTTTTCTTTTTTATAAGATTAGAAAAAATAATATGGAAATATATTTCCAGTTATGACATTGAAAGGCGTGGATCTTCGTCACCTACGCAGGTAATAGTGCGATCGTGAAGTTAGGAAGACCTATTTTATGATTAACTCTGATGACTAAATCAACCATAGTAGCGAGAATATGATTAAGATTTTTCAAGAATGTTAGCAAACGAAGTAGAGAAATTTGTCAGTCGGTAGAAATGTCAGTAAAATTTTAACCAGATGGATGAAGAATTGAAATGTTTTAAAATGTCTTTGATTCTGTTTGAAGAAATAAAAAGCAAAATGAACGTGAATGGCCAGAACATTGACACGCATCTTTGAATGGGTTTCATGATTATCAACCAAACAAAAACTTCTTTCAGTTTTCTTCTGAAGATTGAAAGATAAACCCACAAAATTATTGCGTATAACGTGTTTACTTATAAGTATTTACATTTCATTTTATTTTACTCAACACCGAGTACTTTGAGGCCCTATCTGAAAGTACTCGAGTGTTGAGTAAAATAAAATGTAAATACTTATAAGTAAACACGTTATACCCAGTTTTTTTTGGGGTTTATCTTTCAATTTTCATGATTATGTTATTTACAAAAGTAGCCATTCATGACGAACGTACGTTTTCGAAAGTAAAACTAAAATAGGACCAAAAAAACAAAAAAAATATGAAAATGTGCAAACTAACATCCCCCTTATCTCCGGAAGTGATGCTTCCAACAGCTCATTGGCTGACCGGCAGCGGTGTCCCGGCAGCTGATTGGCCGAGATAAATAAGTTTGCGCTGCATCGCCAGGGCAATCATTTCTCATCTCGTGACCTGTTGGGTGCCAATGAGGCTTATTGGGCATGTGTTGTTGTCCTGGCGGTTGGCCATAAGGTCGTTTTCATCATATTCCCAAGTGGCCTTTCTCCCGGGGAGGAGGGGGTTGGGGGAAGGGGGAGGAAGAGGAAAGTTAAGGTTGCCGGAGACCGCCAGATGGTGAATTTAATTTTGAGGGTAACGTAATGGAAGGCTAGTTTATGTGTGTGTATATATATATATATATATATATATATATATATATATATATATATATATATATGTGTGTGTGCATGTATATATATATATATATATATATATATATATATATATATATATTATATATATATATATAATATATGCACGCACTTTATCTCACGATATGACACTCAGTCGTGAATGACTGTAGGATAAAAAGCGCTTTTGCAGATGCGAGTTAGAATAATAAAGAGAAACTACAGAGACTGGTGAAACATTCGAAGTGCTTGTACAAGTAGAAAGCATCACAAGATTATTATTAGCAAGAGTAGGGAGGGCCAGGAGAGCTGATAGAACCCAGGAAGGTTTAGCAGTGAATGTTTTCGTGGCTGGAGGAAGAGGGAGAGAGATTGATTTGTGCAGGTACTTGATAGGAATTGTAATTGATGGTGGTGGGATGAGAGAAGAGGGGAGTCACACAATAATTGAAACGAGGAGGAAGGTCTGCAAAGCGAACAGAAAGCGAGTGTCTGCGAGGGAGAGATACGGGATATGTGACTGGGTTTGTTGAGCCAACTCACCGCTATGGAAATCGAGCGCGCTCGTGAAATGCAAATTAAAGAAAACATTAGATTCCCTTAAGATGACTTTTAATGTTTTTTTTGGCTAGCATATATTTATATAGAGAAGAAGGATTGGAAAGGTGGAAATCCTAAATATTACGAAGATGAAGAGCAAAAGGTGTGAATAAGTGAACAGTGAGATGAGATTGTTGAGCAAAGTCTCGACCATGTGGAGAGAACGGAAGAGGGGGCCTGCTGAAACTGAAAATGCTATCTATGTTCATCGGAAGTTTATGGAAAAGAGAGAGAGAGAGAAACCGACCTAGTTAAACAAATAGCCACTCTCGATAGAGCAAATGGTCTAGTAACCACGAAGCTTTGACTGAACTGTTCCTATTTGATTCTGAAACGAACTCGAATCCCCACTGGTTGATCAGAGTCCTTAACACTCATGCACACACTATATTGAATGTAATATATATATATATATATATATATATATATAATATATATATATATATCTATATATATATATAGTATATAATATATATATATATTATATATTATATATATATATAAAGATATAGATATTATATATATATATTATATATATATATAGATATTATATATTATATATATATGTTTAAGTTGATAAATCATTTTTGTTTATAAGTAAACATATAAGATTTTTATTTATATTATGTATCTATTTGTGTGTGCTCATTTGTATGAAACCACATTTACAGTGCGGTGCATTATCATTTGTCACAGGCAAGATATACTGACGTGACGCACTTCCAAGTTTCGATGTCGCAACTCCGCAGTCATTTTGCCCGGGTTCTTGAGGAGCTCTTGGACTGACTTCGGAATGGCTGTTGAGAGAGAGAGGTCTCCGATCACTGAATGGTGCAATGTCGACTTTTTGAATAGGCTTGTGATTTCTTGCTTTTGCTGGTCTTTGAACG
Organism: Macrobrachium nipponense; assembly: GCF_015104395.2. NCBI lineage: Eukaryota > Metazoa > Arthropoda > Malacostraca > Decapoda > Palaemonidae > Macrobrachium > Macrobrachium nipponense. The sequence continues at coordinate 28,157,437 of NC_061105.1, forward strand.
AGTCGATGATTGCACGCGTCTTCTCCTTAGTTTCAGAGCAATTGGGTCATTTCTCCACCCACTCGTTTGAATGAGGTCAGGCATTCGGCCGCAGTTGCTTGTTTGAATGTCTGTCTGGCCAGAGGCAGCTCAGGAAGACTATTGATGGATTTCGCCTTAATTTCGTGTTGCTGAGAGCCACGGGCCAAGGGACACTGACTATATTTTGAGTGGATACAGATCCAGATGCAGGACCTGGATGTGTTGCACCTTTCAAATGCATCCTGGTGGATTATACAAATTTAATTTTATCTTGTTGGCCGAGTCGATACCATCACTGAAGTCCTCATTTCTTCTCTGTCCGGTGAGCGCTGGTTCGAACCCACGAGAGGAGGAAATTATTATCAACTAAAAAATTCTCCATCGGTTAACATATATGAAAATATGATAATTCCGAGGTAGAGCGAATTGGATATTAAACATCATTTGTAGCTTAATGTATGTATATGAATCACGGTGATGTGATAAAAATTCATATGTATATATTAATATATTATATATATATATCTATATAATAGATTATATATTGATTTATCTATATAATATTACATATTATTCTATACAATTATCTCTAGTCTAATATATATATCTATATATATAGAATTTCTAATATAATATATAATTATATTATATATACATATCTATATAATATATTATAATCTATATCTATCTATATATATATATATATATACATATATATACATATTATATATGTTATATATATGTGTATGTACATAATTTTTTTCGTGCATTACACATTTGCCATTTGTTACCCATCCTTTTCCACTGCCTTTCTCTGGCACCTCTTGGGCGGTGAGGGGCGGGGCGCCCTCGGTCTCTGTCCACCCGAATTCAGTGACGTCATCGCGCGTAAACTTGCATTACGGACGACCTTCGTGGAGGGAGCCTCAACCAGGCGTGGAAACATGATTTTGTTTTTGCTCTCCTCCAAGGGATGGTGTCTCTTGTACTGCGGTTATTGCTGCTCTTCTTTTGTTTTGGCGTAGTCCTTCATATATGTATGTTTTATTTATTTTTATTTGGTAATTTATTTATTTTTATTTGTTGTTTGGAATTTGAACTTTATTTTCTATCTTAATCTGTCAGTCTCTTTCTTAGTGGATGCCGGCCTTTGATATTACTATTCTTAAATATCTCCGTCTTATGTCTCCTTTTTATATGTTTTTCTCTGTAGCTGAAAACATTCTGTGTTTTTCGTTGATCCAAATGATGCATGTGCAAAGCCCATCTTGATCGTCGTATCTGTTCACATCTGCACATACTTCATAATGATCTTTTCCCGTCAGTGACTTGACTATTGTGACGCTGCCTAAAAGTAAAACTGAGGCGTTAGAGGTGAACAGGATGGCAATCACCACATCTGTTATCCTTTCATTGCTGAATGACGTATAAATTCTTCATTAGCCACTTGATATTCCTACACGTAAAAAGTTTATGAATAACGCGTCAATTTCGATTCTCAAAATGTGTTGCCCATCTCAGTGTTGTTCATGCTAGCCTACCACGATTGCTGGATACTGTACACACATACGCATATTATATATATATATATATATATATATATATATATATATATATATATATATATATATATATATATATATATATATAAAACACCGGCACCTAATTTGAGGTCAGGGATTTCGCAAAATTAAACTAAACGACTGGGGAGATCATTCCGTAGTTTGGTCACATTTATTACAAAATTCATAAAGAGTAGGAGCATTGAACATCGCTAAAAGAAAGCCAGGACTGATGGAGATAAGTATGAAGTAAATCACGCACTTTACACTACAAGTCAAGGTGTTAGACAGGTAATATGGGGGAAATCAGCTTTTCAACAATTTAACGGTTGGAATGGTTTTAACTGTTCCGTAGAATGTGTGCTTTTTACATTTAATTTTATCCCTGTCCTTTGTACTTGCAATGTACGTATATACATGTATTTGTGAGTATATATATATATATATATATATATATATATATATATATATATATATATATATATATATATTATATATATATATATATATATATATATATATATAATATATATATATAATAGAGAGAGAGAGAGAGAGAGAGAGAGAGAGAGAGAGTTTGTTTATTTGTTTATAAAGAGAGACAGAGGTGAGGACTTTAATAATCAAATGTTTTAAGCATTCATAAAATAAACAGGTTGAAAGACTATCACTGATTTTCTCTCTCTCTCTCTCTCTCTCTCTCTCTCTCTCTCTCTTGTTAAAATGTTTGATATTGGCCCCGTGAGGGTATTGTACCGTCAGTGCACCTCATGCGGTGCCCTGTACGTAGTAGGTCCACCCTCTCCTAACAATTGTTTCATAGTGCAACTGCGAGGCTTTCCTCTTGTCATATCTTTCAAACCTTTCTACTCTCATTTTCCCCATTTTTTTTTCTCTTTCAGCACTGAATGACCTCATAATTCTCAGTGCTTGGCATTTGGCCTAAATTATATATGATATATATATGATATATATATATTATATATATATCTATATATATATAATATATATATATATACATATATATATGTTTGATATGGGAACAGCTGCAGAAGACTTAACAAGCAGACGTTATTCAAAAGTAGGCAACATGAAAGAACAGTGATATTTCCTTGGACCAGTTGACCATCAAAAAAAAAAAAAAAAAAAATTGTGGATCTGGAAGACGGAATGTTCGGGTATGTTTCTCAAAGGCCACTTTTTCAACAACAACAAAAAATGTCAACTTGCACTTTAAATGAGTTGCAATTAGTTACAGAAACATTGTTTGAATTTGGTCAAAATGTCTATAGGCACCTATGCTGGAAGTAATTATCTGTTTACTAGTTTACATCACGGCTCTTGCAGTGGCCTAGGCGCTTGTAATGTTTTAGTTACTCTTGAAAGAATTATATTAATTAAGGTTATGAAATTGCTATTTCTGAATCACTAATATACTTAATTTTTTATATATTTCATTCGTAAGTTTTATTAGGGATCTGGTTTATTGCCCACGTTTATTATTAGCTGCTTTTTGGTGTATGTAATTCCTTTTGGTCTGTTGCTGGATGCATACGCACGCGCACACACGTTCACACACATACGCACATATATGTAATTATGCATATAATATATATGTATGTATATTATATATATATATTATATATATATATATATATATATATATATATATATATGTAGAACATATTAGTTATTTTTAACTAGATACATACGTGATTGTAACAGCCACAATGCCTCGTAACTTCATATATCTTAACACTTGGATGTAAGGCTTTGTAGTGGACAGGTATGTCCAATAAAGCTCGAAGAATTCTAGAAGTTAAGAGGGCATTGTGAAAACATAAATTTGTGTGTGTGTGTGTGTGTTATATGTATATGTATGTACATATAGCCACAATGCCCTCTTAACCTCTCGAATTCTTCTCACTTGTTACTTACGAATGCCAGAATTACTCCTTATTCTTGCGTTTAGACCTAATCAGGTTGCGTAGTGACGAGCGTATTCAAAGTTTGAAGAATTCGAGCAGTTCAGGGAGTATTATGGCGATTACAATTGCACAGTTACTCAAGTACACACTCACACACACACACAATATATATATATATATATATATCTATATATATATATATATATATATATATAGTATATATCATATCTATATATATATAATATATTTAATATATATATACTATAATATATATATATATGTATTTCATTTATTTTATATGTATTTGATTCTATATATTATATCATATATATATATCCATACCCATATATATATATATATATATATATA
>NC_061105.1:28163816-28181316 GCF_015104395.2 Macrobrachium nipponense
ACTTGCTTACTTACTGGACTGGCGTTTACTTGCCACCTAATAGCAGAAGCTGTCTCAGTTCTGTTTGACTACTGTCGTTCTACCTTGACTTGTAGGCATTTGAATTTTCAACAAATATGACACGCTGGTGGAGGTAGAGAGAGATGAATGCCATCAATGATAGGACAAAATATCTCAACAATAATAAAGAGGCACTGAACCCGTTTTCCTCTCAGCCGAATACATAATATAAGCATGCTGTATTATTGTGCTTGGAATCCCCAGAATAAATGCCAATCCATGCTGGTAAGTCTAATACAGCTAAATCTTTCCCTCAGCGTAAGAACGAGGCTGGGAGTAGGGTTGGCGCTGGAAGCCATAGGGTAGTACACTGTGGATGTACGTAAATGTTTACCCTCCTAGGATCAGTGTAGAATTGAAACCAGAGAATCGTTGCTTGCTGCATTGTAATCGTTCTCGGCAAAGCTAATAGTGTCGAGTCAGTGATAACATCAGAATGAGGCAGCTTAGTGTAAAAATAATGCAGTTGCTAGAGGAAAGATACTTTGATCCTTTGTGCAGTTGTTTGTTTTGCTTACAAATTATTTGCGCAAGGCTTGTCTCCATTTCAGATACATATTGATTAAAGCTAATGTGAATGTGCGATGTCAAACAATGTCTCAGAGAAAATTCAATAATATAATTAATTATAATGTCCTGTCTGTGTAGTTTTATATCGCGGCGTATCTACCTGTTTGCTTAGCTCAAACGTAACTTTGGCACTGATGCAATTCATCCCAAGAAAAAAAAAAAGAATGTGTGGCGGTGGCAAAGAATGATTAATTATAACTTTGGGGACTGAGACCCATGGTGCCTTGCAGCGCAAAAAAACTAAGGCCAGAATTATGAGTCTGTCTTCCAGATTTTTAGTTCCCTTTAAAAGATAACTATTGAGATGGCTTTTTGTCTGTCTGTCCGCCCTCAGCTCTTAAAATCTACTGAGGCTAGAGGGCTGCATATTGGTCTGTTGATCATCCATCCTCCAATCGTCAAACATAACAAATTGCAGCCCTCTAGCCTCAATAGTTTCTATTTTATTTAAGGTTAAAGTTAGTCATGACCGTGCGTCTGGCACCGTCATAGGTGCTAACAACATTGGCCACCACTGGGTTGTGGCTGAAAGTTTCATGAGCCGTAGGTGAGAGTTTCGATCAGCATTAAACGCTGTACAGAAAACTCGATTGCGTCGAGGAAACTTCGGCACAGTTTTTACTTATTTTCAGTTGTTTGTGGTATTGTGTGGAGGTGTGAGTAAACATGAACACGATGACATTTAAGGTGTGTCCACACGGTCGAACAGTGTCCAACGGATAAACAGTGTTACCATTTAACTATTGTCTGCCAGTCTTTGCCTTGTGAGCAGAGTAAGTTTTAGACAGTGGTATACAACCTCATCTGGTACCACTGTTTGTTGCCAGATCTACTTCCATCGTTTCAACGCTTATGAAGTCATCCTGCTTCGCCTATTATATGGTAACAACGTTTGCCCGTCGGACATTGTCCGACCGTATGGACGCACCTTTAGTCAATGCTCAGAGACGATTCCCCTCGTTCTTGTCAATTTCTACACTACTCCGTTCAAGCATTCGTCCTAACTAGAAATTCAAGTTTCGGCTACTGTATTATGCTAAATGTCAAGTTATAGTTGAGTGTGTTGTCTGTCCATGATTATGAGAGAATTGCTTAAAGGAAAAATATAAATTTTTGCTGTGTGTGTGTGTTTACAATCAAATTAACAATTGAATTTAAATTAGTCATTCTTTTTTACCATCGCACAAACGTACACTCGTTAAAGCAAATAATTTTGTTCGTTCTTTTTTCGCTCAGAGCGTACCTAGTCATTCTCCCAGCGATATTTTTAATATAATGAATAAAATTTATATTTGTGGAACTTCTTGAGAGTCCTGTGATAATTAGGTGTATGGAACATTTGTTTTGATGGTAGTGTAGGCCCATGCATTTGGGCATTGCAACTTAAGAAATTAACCCCCCCTCCTTTTTTTTGTAACATTCCCACGTCACATGACTGTTATTGTCTCCCTGAACCGAAACTTATTCTTATGCTTAATAATACGTGTTAGGTGAGTATATAATATATATATATATATATATATATATATATATATATATATATATATATATATATATATATAATGTGTGTGTTAGTATGAGAGAGAGAGAGAGAGAAAGAAACCTCAAAAGCTGCAAGTTTTGATATGACGTTGACAAGCTCCTGGAGAACATCCATTTCACCATCAGTCGGAAGAAGCGACTGGCATCCAAATCCACATCCACATCCACATCCACATCCACATCCACATCCACCTCATTCGTGATCCGGACGGACGCGGGAACCCAGAACGGATCTCGGGCTAAAATCCAGTTTTAATTAGGACCGGCAGTGTTTCACCTTTACCGTATCATGATCAGTGCATCCGATAATGCCATCTAATTGGCACTGAGTAAGGGGCATCCTATTGGAGGGAGGACCCCTGGGTATGGAAGGGGGTATGGGATTGAGGGGAAGGGGTTCCTGTATGGGATAGGCCAAATGGGTAGGGGGGGGTAGGTATTTGATGGGGGGGGGGAGTGGTGGGGGGGTTGATATCTTATGGAATGTGGGGTATATGCGTGATTGTGGGGGGTGGGGGGGTGGGGGGTGGGGGGGGGGGTGGGGAGGGGGAGTCAAATTAGAGGTACAAATGTTTCGTGTGAAATGAACGTGTCAAAATATTAGTAGGTGCTGCTTTTTTTTCTTTTTTATCTGATAGTTCATAATATGACTATATAGTCTTGCACTGGCTTTTTTATTTATATGTTTACCATTTTCATTTTTTTCGACGTAAGTTTTTAATTACATGCCTAGTATATAGTCAGTAACCATATCCTTCTTAGAGTCGTATACAGCCCTCTCTCTCTCTCTCTCTCTCTCTGTATTTATTTTCTTTTTGTTGCCTCTCTCACTTTCTCTCTCTCTCTCAGTAGTATTTTGTGTTTGTTACCACCCTCTCTCTCTCTCTCTCTCTCTCTCTCTCTCTCTCTCTCTCTCTCTTCAGTACCTGTATTTTCTCTTTGTTGCCTCTCTCACTCTCTCTCAGTACCTGTATTTTGTGTTTGTTACCACCTCTCTCTCTCTCTCTCTCTCTCTCTCTCTCTCTCTCTCTCTCTCTCTCTTCAGTACCTGTATTTTCTCTGTTGCCTCTCTCAGTACCTGTATTTTCTGTTTGTTACCTCTCTCTCTCTCTCTCTCTCTCTCTCTCTCTCCCTCTCTCTCTCTCTCTCTCTCTCTCTCTCTAAGCATGTATGGCATGCATTCAATTGAGTTATATCTTGTAGAGAGATATATAGACAAATGAAAGCGACTAAACTTGCCTCTGGGTCAAAGAGAATTTTTCGGCAAACGTGGTCATGCCGTTTTCAAATCCATACGGTCGTACGGTACACTTTCAGAACGTGGAACTCACTGTAATCCTCTGTGTTCTTAGAATTATTTACCCTAATTTTTAGACAGGTATCCAGTCACCGTCGAGGTGAAATGACTACTCGCAACTACCATAAAGAATCAGCTCATTATATTACCATGTGATGACGGAATATTATGTTTGAATGTTATCTCCTTCTCGGTGTTTAGGTGGGATTAATTTGTTGATGTTTGTATAAGGAGAAATATATGCTTACGTGATTACGCACCTACGTATAAATTCATCTACATTGCCGTTACATTCACACTTGAACCTTGAATCGAGGATGAACCTCATGTGCTTTATATAAAACTTGCTCCTACGATAGTCGCCTTGAACTGGGCGCGAGAACCCGTGACATAGACGTTGCCATTCACATGTGTCTTGCAAAGCGCTCTCCAGGTTTTTATCTTCTCCTTCCTTCAAACATAACTGAATTATAGACTTTTAACTAACCTATCGTCCTCCATTCTCTCCACATTACCGAACCATTTCAAAACCCCTGAGCAAAAATTTGACCCACTCTGCCATTTGTATTAATCTACGCATCTCCGCATTTTTCACCGTTTCACATGTATACCTCTGTACGTACATAATTATGATTCAACTACATGTCCTTCCTTTTGAGTTCTGTGAATTTAATATATATATATATATATATATATATATATATATATATATATATATATATATATATTTTTTTTTCTTTGCAACAGGTCAACTTAATCAGTGACTACAATTTACTGACAAATTGTGGCAGCAAATGGAATAGAAATGTTCTGCTATGAAAAGTACACTAAGCTACTAAATCGCTCCAAAGAAACACTATGTGTCCACTAAAATAAAGTATAATTGCTTTAAAAATGCAAAGATATTACATGGGTTTCTGTAGAATCCCGTGGCATGGTATCCTACGTTAAAGGGTTACAAAGACTAACAAGTACCACACCAGACACGAATTGATATTGCAAGAATTTACTTTACTAGTGGCGTAAGCGCAAAAGCAAAACTTTACGAAATTCGCACTGTTTCAAGCAGACATTTACTCAAAATGATTGCCACCAAATACAACAAAATCACTGTTCAAGAATATGACTATATCACTCCACTTAGTAACACGAATATTTTTGCCACTGGAATAAAAGTGTTTAGAGTATCTTAAACGCAAGGTAATGGTAAGGAGAGCCTGCAGAGAATACGGAAAGAGTGTGAAAGTATTTGCAGGAGTTAAAAGTTGAGAGTAATTATGAACAAAAGTAATGTAATAAGGGTAAGAAGAAGCTGTAGGTTCTTTGAAGGATTTAGAGAAAAAATATTTTAGAATTTAGAGTAATTATTTTAGATGATGTTCAGATGATAAGTGGTGAGTCACAGAGTAAGTAAAGAAAGAAAGGTAGCAGGATGTATGCAAAAGATTGGGAGTAGACTTCGATTGGCATTAGAAGCCAAGGCTGGTGTGTATGAGGATTGTTTAAGTGAAGATTGTTGAACGAACTGCCTTTGATGGAAGTGGGGTGTGGGTGTTGGGTGTAAATGATAGATAAAAGGTTCACCAAGTGTTTGAATGATTTAATTGTGGAAGGTAAAGAAATATGGAGATACAAGAAGTAGTAAAAAACATATCCACCTCCAATACTTTTGCTATTGTTATATCCATCAAGCATTTAATGTTCAGAATGTGGCCATTAATTTAATTAAAAACAACCAATTTGATACATTAGAAGTAGGAATAGTATGCAAGGAAAAGTCGGATGAAAAATATTTCAGGAGTAAAGATACTGTACAGCAGGTATTGCAAGCTTGATTATCTTAATAAAACCTTCTAGTAAGCTGTCAAGTTACCCTCTGGGGCACTCATCCTTAACACCTTCAGATCTATTTTGACCCCTTTCCCTTTTGCTTTCAATTGTCTTTACCATCAATTTCATGGTAATCACTTGATCTCCAGACACTTATTCTCATGAAACCATTAATGTTCTTCCCCTTTTAGTCCTGTTTTCTATATTAAGCCCTTAATCAAAACATAGCCATAGGTATACAATCAAAACATAGCCATATACCTCTTAGGTATACCCTGTCAGCTTTTGTTTTATACTCTGTCTGTAAACAAAGGACTATCACCCCCCAAATCCATTCTTCGGAGGCCTCCTTTAATCCAGACATAGAGAATGCACCACGATCAACCACTTAGTTACATTTTGTTGGTTAACCTTTAACTCTTACCACCTTCTGTTCTTCAATAATGGTCATTTTTGCATCCACAGCACTTTCACCCTCAAACCCTCTCAAATTTGAATAAACCAGTGACTACTATTCTCTACATTTAATAACTTTAAAGTAATCACTGCATTAGTGCACAATCACAGTTTCTCGTGATGGCATCTCTGCTTTTGCATCACATTTTTATCCATTTGTATGTAAACCGTGACACAAAAGTCGAACTTTTACTATTGTTCCTGTCATTTTTTTTCACAATATTTCACCGTCCACACACATTGATTGCTCCATCTTGGTTTCACTTATCCTTATAACCTTAGTCTTGCTTGAGCACACGTGCTCCCAACTTTAATTTCATTTTCAAACTTCACAAGTCTCCTTTACAGAGATCCCTGATCAATCCCGTATCATTTGCAAACATCAACTATTCCACGCTCCATTGACGACCCATCTAACCCCAAAACATTTCACCCACATTTATGGACTTTTCCCACTTACTTTGGAACCTTAACTCTTTTGCAGACTTGCCTTAGACACCTTGGTAGCCATTCAGTCACAATTTCACCACTTTGTCACAGCATCTCCTTAGTAAGTTCATCAATTTACCGAGTCTTTTCATTATTGCATCATTTAGCTCAGCCTCTCTTCCCTCTTCTTCACTCAATAAGTCCTCAAAACATTTATTTCCAACGCTCAAACCTCTCTCCAAACATTTCTATAAAATTTCATTCTCATTCATTGTAGAAGCTCTGTATCTGCTCTCAAGTCTTATTCATGTCGTCTACCTCAGCATTTAAATCACCAAGCACACCTTTCCTGGCATCAGAAAACAGTTTCCAAGTCTCCCAAAGTCTCTTTTATTATAAAAAAGCTCTCAAGTCTCCCAAAGTCTCTTTTATTAGGAAACAGCTTCCAAGTCTCCCAAAGTCTCTTTTATTCTCAATTTTTTCCAATCCTGACCCGTATTCACATTATCACATCTGTCAAGCTCAGTCATCCTTGTGCAGTCCATTAAATAACAGTTTGTACTCTTTCACTTATCCACAAAGCCTACCTGATAACACAAGCAGTACGTATCTTAACTAAACCTATATTTCAAACCCGAGACATAGTCACCCTTTCTCGTAATTGCTGAACACGTAACTCTTGCACCTTTGTCTCAATGCCAATACATCCAGCTTTCCCCAACTCTTAAATCAGCTGTCATATATATCTTGTTTTCTGTACACTTCTGGTTATTTCTAATGAGAATTCATTTATTTTCCCAGCATTCTACATAAATAAGAAATGGAAGTCATTTGCCGCATAAAAGGCTTATCTGCTAATTAGGAGCATCTCCATCCACCATGGGTTCCACAACCCTTCACTTGGTGCTCCACTGCCTCAGTGTACATTACAAGTAAACATCAAATAACTGGCACTTCCTAGGACAAATAAGCTGTAGTTTTTTCTGTCAGGGTGGCGCTGTCCTCAGCAATGAGTCATTATGAAACTGAACTGATGTGTCGAGAGAAATCCATTGCACTGGTTCTTTCTGCAGCACTCATATCTACACAGCCTAGCCTAGCGGGGCCATCAACAACTCACTGAACCCCTTATATTCACTGCAAAATTCCCCTGACTGGCATGTATATTTTGGTTGCTAGGGCCATTCTATTTCAGTATCTCGAACAGTCTGCTTATCCAGCATGTTTCATGCCTTCCTTTATGCACTTTTTACTAGTCACCTTTTCCATATGATCATCAATACGCGTATTTCCTTCTTTTGACCTTTGTTGAATTTTAACACTTCATTTCATCTCCACGTTTCATCTCCACATTTTTCGCCCTTGCGATATCTCTTATGATGTTAAAACGTCTCATCACTACAGCTTAGAATTTTTTCTCTCATTCGCATTCAGGATATTGACTTCATTTACTCGTAGGATTCTCATTAGAAATTTCTTTCAGTCGAATTTTGACTTCATTAGGTATTCCTTTCCCGAATCTTCCGCATATACCCAGCTATCTTTCTGGCCTCAATATTTGGTGACTTCCTGTATTATAAAACAGCAGCTATTTCTTCCAAACTCCATATACATCTCCATTTCTTTAGCTTATTCTCTCATCACTTTAACACTCCCTTTTCTCAGACACACTTTCACTCCAAAGCAGTCATCCTTCTTCTGCATATTTTAACACACTTTTCTCTCATCATAAATGCATTTCATATTTCCCACAAATAATGTTTGCTATACATCCACAAAACTATCCAGATTGCATTTCTCGTCAATTTTATCACAAGCTTTGCTAGAAGTCTGTATACGCCACGTAATATAACTTCCTTTGCCATCATGCTTCTCGCATACTTAAGCTCATATGTCACTCCCCCCCCCACCCCTCCCCCCACGCATAGATACATGCGTGCGTATACGTACATAGTATGTCAGTATGTATATATATATATATATATATATATATATATATATATATACGTGTGTGTGTTTGTTTTGTGCGCGTGTAAAATAAGGAACAAATCTTTATATTATCCCTCCTACATCTACAATAATTTCAAGTAATTTACGTCAAAATAACAAATAACAAAATTATATATTATAATATACAATAAAACCTCACAACAAAAGATGGATGTGTAACAGTAACAGTTTTCTCTCATTTCCGCTGAAAATTCCATTGATATGAGCATTAAAAACCCTTATAATGCTATCAACAACAATTACGGTGCCTCCCCCGTCAGATATAACAAGAATTAACCAGTAATGACGCAATCGCGCCACTGGCCAAATAAATGGAGAACAACAGACTTCCACGTGACCGTTATAATCATCGCCCCACAAAAAGATTCTTTAAAAACTGGAAAATGGATTCCAAAAACCGGCATTAATCCGGCTTGCAAAAGCGGATTAAGGGATTTCATTATATTATTGATCAGCCGGGATAATGAACGAACGCCAAAGGACCACCAGCCTTCAACAGACTCCGGCCTCCAATCCCTTTCGCTCGATGCCAGAACTGATGGGACGGGATCTCGACTCTGGGTGGGTCTGTTTGATGTCTGGTACAGATCACGGCTTTATGTTTAGGCTTTATGTTTGGCTTTATATGCTGTCAGGGTGATTTGCTAAAGCCGTCTATGTGCTTGAACTTTTGCTTTTGTTAGGAGTAAATCCTGTTTCGATGCACTTGTTAGTCTTTGTTTGGGCTCAGTATCTAGTTTGTCCTCTCTTCCTCAGCTTTATTGCAGGGAAAGGTCACTTGCGCCTATTTGTTTCTGTTTGTTTATCCTTTGAGCATTGGATTTGTTTATGCTAAAACCCTGTCATCATTTTTTTTTTTACTCAACATCCCATTCGTTTGCAAAATGTTACTGAAATTCATGAGTAACTATTTGTGATAGTTTATGAATAAGGCGACGAAGAAACGGACAGCCTGTCCTCAACCTTATATACTGACGCAGGTGATTGACAAGTTAGTCATTTATTTACGAGTCTTCATAAAAGGGTCACATACACATACATACACACACACACACAAACACACACACACACACACATATATATATATATATATATATATGAATATATATCTATATTAATATATATATATGTATGTATGTATGTATGTATGTATGTATGTGTTTATATTTGTGTATGTTGGAGGGTGATAGTAAGTTTCTTTGTTTATCGTACACCTCTCACATAGATTTTTCTTTGAAGAAGTTATTTTATTATTTTAAATATTTTTCTATGATAATGCTTTCCTCTGCTCTGTGCGAGGGCCAATGGATCGGGTAACCTAGTACCATGATTTTGTGAAAAAGCCCAATAACTGCAGTATCACTTTCAGTTGTTTGCTCCAGTGAAGTTGGACTTGGTTAGTGTGTTCACCAGTCACTTTTATTTCTGTCCACAAAATGACAGAAAATGTTATTGTTGGATTTCTACGAAACCATTTTGAGACAAAACTGGATTTTGATTTTTAATAATAGATTTTTCTTCTATGGTTTTTAAGGGTTAAGCGCCCTCTGATATGGTGCCGGTTAGGGTATTGATACGAAGTTAAAGAATTCCTAAAAGAATGGCTGCTCAGTTTTTGAGGGTAAAGGGGAGGTAAGGCTCAACCAGAAGACTAGAAAAAGCAAACAAAATACCACAGTTGAACGTTAACTTTATGCAATTCAATTGCATTCAAAGGTAGGCATTGCAGTGTTTGACTTATTAAAATCAATTGTCAATTTTAGATTATGATATATGTTTTGGAGTGTTTCGCTCGAAGGTTCCAAAGAAAAAACACCCTTTACCATAAATGTTCATGGATGTCCTCGAATTTATGTAGGGCCGAAGTTGAACCTTTCTGGAGAAGATAATCACGAGCCCCAAGGTACCATTCTACCAAGATATCATAAAAATCAGAGCGAAACCAAAAGGTCGATCTGTTGGAAACCGGTTCTGGGGACTGGGACGTTACAGTATTGGTCAAGATACAAATTGTCTACAGCCCCCAACATACATTCATGCCCTACAGTTTCATCATAGTTGAAGGAAAGTAAGATTTTGATATTTAAACTGACTTGCAACCATGAAATCGTAGGTCATGGGAGGGAAAAGTGTTACAAAGCGTACTAAATACTGAATTCTTTAATAAAAGCTTTTTAGTGTTTAGCGCTATAGAAAAATGGCAATAATGTGCTCTTTAAATTGACCTATGACCTTGAAATATTGGTGAAGGGCAAAAACATATGGTGAAGTATTATAATCAATAAAAGGAAATTGGACGCAGAAGGACCCTTATGACAATTCCTGCTAAAGCAGTACCTGTCGACGTAGTCGAATATTAATAATAATTATGATTAATTTCCACTGCATGAAGGCCAGGAGACGAGACACACCTAATAATGCCTGAAGAACCAAACAAACAGAAACGTAGGCGAATTGACTTTACCCATCACAAAGCAAACGATCAAAGCACACACACACACACAGACAGCTTTAACTAATCTCCCTGATAGGACGTAAAGCCAAACATAAAGCCTGGACACGAAGCGCGATAGAAAACCGTGAAATGCTACAGACATCAAACAGACCAAGAGTGGAGATCCCGTCCCATCAGTTCTGACATCGAGCGAAAGGGATTGGAGGCCGGAGTCTGTTGTGGGCTGGTCCTTTGGCGTTCGTTCATTATCCCGGCTGCCCAATAATGTAATGATATCCCTTAATCCGCTTTTGCAAGCCGGATTAAAGCCAGTTTTTGGAATCCATTTTTCAGTTTTTTTTATAAAGATTTTTTTTTGTGGAGTGATGATCATAACGGTCACGTGGAAGTCTGTTGTTCTTCATTTATTTGGCTGATGGCGAGACCGCGTCATTATCGCGTAATTCCTGTTATTTCTGACGCAAGAGGACCGTAATTGTTATCGATGGCTTTGTAGGGGGTGTTTTTAAGGCTTTAACGGAATGGCGGTTTTATTGGAATTCCCGGAACACATGTGCTGGTACATATATATTTACTGATAGGGAGATATCTCCTGTTATTATGCTACTGAATGCTATAAATTTATGAAAAGGGAGTTAATACGTAAAAAGAGTCCAAATTTAAGTCATTACCGAATAGAAGTGTATGATGCAAGTGAAAGTGGTGAGATCTTACAGTGGTTGTGTCATTGTCATTATTTATAACTAGAAGGTCCGGTGTTGTCAAATGAATGATTTAGGCTGTAGCTCCTGGATTTTATCAAGGGTACTATAGTAGATCCACATCAACCGTGCATTTGACGTCTAGGCCAGTCCCTTACGACGCTCCTCATTGGCTTTTAATCAGGAGCGTCGTAAGGGACCGGCCTAGACATCAAATGCACGGCTGATGTGAATCTACTATAGTCACACTACCCCTTTGACACCTGAACTGCTGAATCGGGGATAAACCCCTTGTGCAAAAAGCTTCCGCAACACTAGCTGCTGTATACAGGTACACAGTGCTCACTATACTCTGTTTTTTTCCATCTGTCCATCCGCCTGTGGTGTTTTTGTATGGTAACACTGCGTCTCGGGCTTTAGATAGTTACGTTCAGCTTACATTCAACGATTATAATAATATCCTATTTCGAATATTAACGGTGTACGTAATTCGCATACAGTATATTATTAAAACACTTTTCAGTTGCAAATGTACACCCAGATATCCTTTTATTTACCTAAAACTTACACATGGCGTAACTATCTAAAGCCCGGGACGCAGTGTTACCATACAAAAACACCACAGGCGGATGGACAGATATAAAAAAACAGAGTATAGTCTGGGATCGAATCCCCTACATGGGCTGACATTTGCTTCCATCTTGCACGGACTCTTTCACATCATCTATACTTTCATATTTAGGGGTCTTCGTATCCCCCATCCCGCCACTAAGCAATTACCTTCCATTTTCTCCGTGTGGTCAAACCATCTCTTTCCTCAGCATAAGGGGCCAGTCTTCTAATCTTCCCCGAGTTTCATTTCATTTCAGTCGTGGACGAAAGGTCTTATAGAATAAAAGACGAATAAGTAGTTTTTGTCCCTGACGTGAGGCATAGTTGGAAAGTTAGGTACGTAGGTGTCCTGTGGCCTGTACGAAAAGTTGACTAACAAGAAATTGATTCGTCAATCAATCAGATGTACGACTTTCGCTTCCCAATTCCTCCTCTGAAAGAAGGAGATGAGGAGGAGGAGAAAGTACGGCATTCCTCCAGAGGAAGAAGAGGGGAGAAAGAGGAGGGGGAGGAGGAAGTACGGCATTCCTCTAGTGGAAGAAGAGGGGAGAAAGAGGAGGGGGAGGAGGAAGTACGGCATTCCTCCAGTAGAAGAAGAGTGGAGAAAGAGAAGGAGGAGGAAGAAGTACGGCATTCCTCCAATGGAAGAAGAGTAGAGGAGGAGAAGGAATACGGCTTCCTCCTAGTGGAAAAGAAGGAGGGGAGAAAAGAAGGGGGAGGGGGGAGGAGGAAGTACGGCATTCCTCCAGTAGAAGAAGAGTGGAGAAAGAGAAGGAGGAGGAAGAAGTACGGCATTCCTCCAATGGAAGAAGAGGGGTGAAAGAGGAGGGGGAGAAGGAAGTACGACTTTCACTTTCCAACTCCTCCTGCAAAAGAAGGAGAAGAAGAGGAGGAGGAGGAGGAGGAGGCGAAGCGAGAGTGGAAGGCGAAAATCAAATGACTGAGACGGTGAGAGATGCTACATCGCCTGCATCATTTATCTCGAAGATGTACGACTTTGCGATCCACGAGATTCTACGCGACTGATGTCCGCCGCCCCCCCCACTCTCTCTCTCCCCCTCTCTCTCTATCTCTCTCTCTCTCTCTCTCTCTCTCTCTCTCTCTCTGATACAGCCCTGTCAGAGTTGCAGTATTTGTGTGTCCTCTCATACTACTTTTACGTCTTCGCTGTTTTCTTAAGGTTTGTTGCGAAGCGAGCTTTTTGTTCGCTTTTCCGTCTGCCCCCAGTGAGAGAGAGAGAGAGAGAGAGAGAGAGAGAGAGAGAGAGAGAGAGAGAGAGAGTTGGATTTTAGGAATTTGGATAGTACGGAGAAACGTTTCTTATGGGCATATAGAAATAGATATAATTATTGCTTGTAGCGACTGTTATAAATCAATCGATGATATAAGCAGAAATTGTGTTTTTGTTCTTCATTCTTTAATGCAGTTAACATATGAGTTTTTGTTCTGCTCTTTAAAGGAGACAATGAATTGTTTGCAATAGTATGTATGTGGATTTGGATCAATTGAAATGTCAGATCTGTATCCCCATGGCGCAAAGCCTTTATCTACACTAAATGTATTGATGTCCATGATAAAAAGAAAATTTTGAATTAAATCAGAAAATATTTTTAAAATTCCTCGAGAAAATGTTTTTAATATATACTTTAAAAAACGTTATTGAAATCCATCAGAAAATTCGTTTTTAAAATCCATTAAAAATGCCTTTTAAAAACCTTTTGAAAAGAACATTTGCGAAATCTTCAGATTTTTTTCAAATCCATCGAGAAAATGGTTTTGAAATACATTAGAACGCAAATCTTTCTTGAAATCCATCACAAAAAAAGTGTTTTTAAATCCATAAAAAAATCCTTTTTGATACCCCTTCAGGAAAAAACAATTTTGAAATCCATCAATAAGATTTCCTCGACCAGTACAGCAATGAATAATAAAAATATCGCGTCAGCAAAAATAGAAAAAAAAATGGATGAAATTTGTCGGAAATACTCATAAGGTCATGCCTTCGAGTTGGTCAATTTTATATGGATGTCGTGGAAGTTTTGAGATCCTGTGGCAATAGAAGAATTCAAATCTTGATCGATGCCTTAAAAACTAACGATCAGGAGGAACTTGCCCGTTAAATGTTCTCTCCAATTTTCATGAACAGATGGTTTTTAGTGTCACGAAAAAGGTGACGAGACTTAAAACCCAGAATTACCTTATAGATATACCGAAACAAATTAAAGGCTGTAACATCAAAGGATCCAGATTAGGAAAGTCTTGAAAGTAAATGGTCTTATAAGGCTGGAGTCAATACATAACGGTAGTCAAGCAGTATCAGGCGAATAAAAACGAATTCAAAACCAAATATTATAGTTCTTTAGTATGCAAAATCGAATGATAAAAAAAAAAACTTGGAATCCACCCCCCTCAAATAAAAAATGAACAGCCAATAAAATCCGAAGATAAATATTTAAAAACCTAAAAGTTCTTTTAATAATGATTTCAAACAATAAAATTCCAATAGGAGCCAAAGTCAACTCCTGAAAAATAAAGATATGAACTAAATGCGATTGCGGAGTTATGCAATAACCGAATAAAGAAATGTGTCGAGAAAATGAGATAAATACGAAAATAGAAGAGACAGCCAAAAGAAAGTAGTGAAAAATACAAAATAGAAAGGAGCACAGACGTCTTGCATTTGTACGGGTTGCGAGCGAGAAGCAATCACGAACCGCGGTTAGCCGTTTGCAACATATTGATAGCAGAAGAAGCCTGTTTGGTTGGTTGTTGATGGCGCTCTTAGGACTGGGCATTGGACTTGGCTGGGCACTGATATGCATGGCATTTCTGGTCGGAATTTGTGTTCTGGCTTTTTTCACTTTTAGCTGTTGGCCCCAATTTCAACAAAATCAGTTGTTTGTACTGGGACAAGAATGTGTTTCTCTCTCTCTCTCTCTCTCTCTCTCCTCTCTCTCTCTCTCTCTCTCTTCTTTCTCATTCTCTCAAATCTTCTCTCGCTCTCTCTCTCTCTCTCTCCTCTCTTTCCTTCTCTCTCTCCATCTGTCTCTGTCTCTCTCTCTCTCTCTCAATCTTTCTCTCTCTCTCCCTCTCCAATTCTTGTGCTGGTTTAACTACTTCCGATCTCTCTTCTATCTCTCAATTCTGGCTCTTCTCCCATCGTCTCTCATCTGTTCTCGTCTTCGTCTCCTCTCTCTCTCTCTCTCTCTCTCTCTCTCCAATTCTTGTGTGCTGGATCTAACTACTTCGACTCTCTCTCTCTCTCTCTCTCTCTCTCTAATTCTTGTATGCTGGATCTACCTACTTCGACTCTCTCTCTCTCTCTCTCTCTCTCTCTCTCTCTCTCTCAGGAGGGAATATATATATACTTTTACAAAGTCTATGACAGATAGGTGAGATATGATGGTGGATTTTCAATGAATGCGAAACGAAGTGAGGTGATTAATGATACGTATGTTTAGGGGCTCATGTATATATATATATATATATATATATATATATATATATATATATGATATATATATATCTATATATTTTAATATAATATATATAAATATAAATATATATATATGTAAATATATATATTATATATATTTTGATGACGAATGAAGTGTGATTATACTCATAAATATACATTATATTATGCATAGATACATACATACTACATATAGGCTTGCATATATGTATAAAAGTCTTTGTCACTGGGCGTTCACGGTATCCCTTGCAAAGAATGTAAGAAGACCTTCGTGTGACAAATAGACCGCCACCAGCCTTCCACTTTTATGGGAATCCACAAGATCTATCAGATATCTTCGAGAAACCTCAGAATTTTCTCACCAAGCACGATATAACCTCGACATTTCATTAGTGGGGAAGATTCTTCCGCTGTTATTGACAAAAACAAGCGTGAGTTCATCCGCAGGCCTGTGGAAAGGAGATCAGGTGGATAAGATCCCTCTGTGATCCACTCTTAAAGATCTGGACACTCCAAAAGCGACCAGCAGCAGTATTTAGTGATCGAATGTTTTGCAATAGTTTACTGGTGACTGAGGGGCTGATTACCATTGTACATTCCCATGTCTTTCTCCCGTAGGTTGCATTCAGTCCTCGCCAAATTGACTTCCGTAGGGGGTCAGTGCCGTCAGTGTACCTCACGTTGTGCAGTGTAGGCATTACTTAAGGGTGTTTGCAGCGTCTCTTCGGCTCCTAGCTGCAACCTCTTTCTCATCTTTTTACTGCACCCCCGTTCATATTTACTTCCTTCTGACTTTCCACCTTCTCCAACAATTGTTTCTTAGTGCAAGTTCGAGGTTATCCTCCTCTTATACCTTTCAGCCCTTCTTACTGTCAGTTTCCCTTTCAGGGCTGAATGACCTCATAGGTCCCAGCAGTTGGCCTTTGCCCTAAAATCCTATATTCTATTCTCTTCTCGCCAAAGTGAGATCTTGGACTAAGCTGTGAGTAGAAAGTGGAGAGGAGGTAATAAAAAAAATCTTCAGTATCGCTGATTTACTTGAGTGATGCGGTGAAATGCCATTTTAAATTATAATGCATTGCTTGAGTATGTATTTAGAAGTTTAATCTGTTCCTGGTACCGGGTTATTATAGATCTGTACTGTTGTTACCATATGAACAAACCTATGATACATCTATTCGTAAAATGGTGTCATTAGGATACTGTCCTGTATTTGATAAGATTATGCCTGTGGTAAATTGGATGAATACTACTAGAACTTAGAAAAATCGGGCATTATTTTGTAGCGTTATATACTAAAGGCATAGGCCTATATGATACATCAGGCGCTTGGTCTTGTTCAAGCATATTTTCAAGAAATGGCGCATGCAATTTCTTGAATGTACTGTTATTCATGTATTTTAATCCGCTAAACCTGAACTGTTAATTATTACCGTTACTGTTCCTAGTAGCGTTTTGACGTTGATGCGTGGTAGTAGGGTCGAGATGACGTATATATTCATGCATAAAGGTGCGTGTTTGTTTGTTTTGTTTTCTACAAAACCAAATAACGCTGTCGTCACGCCTTTGACTTGACAACGAACATGATACTATAGTGCTCCTGCCAAATTATGTGTTAATGACAGTGTGATCGCTCCATCGGCGATTTTAGCCTGGCCATTTGCCGCTCAAGTTCGCTGGCTTTATTGGTATTTTTTTTTTTTTTAATCTCGCTCGCTCGCAATTGATTTTTCTTCTTTGGAGTGACCTCCTCCCTGAGGCCACTTAATCTTTTGTTTACTCGTTTTCTATGTAGTAACTGAATCCGCCTTCGGGGTATTGTATGAGTACTCAAATGTAGTGTTGTCATTCGTAAGTATATTTTTATTTTATAGTTATGGTTTTTATACATATCCGAATTCGTTCTCATGGTTAATGATAATCATGCCTACACAGTGATTACTAAATATGTTAAAGATTCCGCTAAAAAATCAACTGATGCCCCTTTTGTCACGGTGAGAACAGACTCGAAGAGGAAGAAAGAACAAGAGAAAGAAAGACTCAACAAACGAACAGAAGAGACA
>NC_061105.1:28186316-28231316 GCF_015104395.2 Macrobrachium nipponense
TGATAGGGGCCTATACGGCTGGCTGGTGCGTCTCTCGCGCCCCCCGCCCCCCTACCCCTGCCCAATTTTCACATCCAGCAGTCAATCTGGATTGCTAACAAAGGTAGATGAATGGTGAAATACGACTCTGGGTCGCCGTACTGGTGAGATTGGTGAATTTTTCTCTTTTCTTTGTGGGGATGGGGGTGAGGGGGTTGGAGGGCTTAGGGAAGTTTGTCATCTTACGTTGATACGGTAGCGTGGCTTTATTAGTTTTGACTTCACGGCCTCCCGAACTAGTGGTACCGATTTAGTTCAGATGTGGCGGTGACTGGTCTAAGTGGTGAGAGGCCGTGGAGGGACTGGGGAATGAGTGGCGATGACTGTGGTGGTCCAAATGTTCGATTCAGTCTGATGGTCTACTGGACGGGTGTGCCGGTGTAGTTCCAGTCTGAGAGAAACTAATGGGAGGGGCCACATTGGTTGTTGGCACCGCTAAACGAGATGAAACACTGGCTTTGTAGGATTATTTATATAGTAGGTGTTTATATTGGGTTTTGTTAGTGATGGCTGTCGTGTGCACGAATAGATTGAAATGGCTACAGTAATTTTTGCATTGTGTGGTAGTCTCACAAAGGTCTTTGTGATGAAAATTACTCTTATAATACAGGTCGTCTAGAGCCCATTCCCCACCCATTTTATATATATATATATATATATATATATATATATATATATATATATATATATATATATATTATATTTCTTATCGGGGGATTGTCTTGGGTTAGTTTGCATTATCAGCCCATGAAAACGCATAAATAAACATCATTCTTGGATCCCCACTGAAAACTATGTGAGATATAAACAGTAATACTAAAATCCACCGCAAAAAAAAAAGGGGGTCCAAAATAGATATTTTCTCCTCTCCTATCCGTTACTGTTAGCCGACTCCTTTTAAAGCAAAGTTTTCATTTTTTCCTTCATGTTTTCCAAGTTTTTTTTTATCTTCCTTTTTTCTTTATTTTTGTTCCTTTTTATTTTATTTTATTTTAGCGTGTGTGTTTTTTCCTCTTCATTTTTTGTTCCTGTCCATTGGCTCGCCCCTAAATCCTATCGAGAGAGTAACGGGATTGAACACACCTCATCGCTCGACCCCCAAAACGCGGGAAAAATTCGATTAGCCCCGATCGCCTTTGGATTAAGCTCTGATCTAAATCGGGATTTAAGACCGGATTGATGTCTCGGGTTAAGATCTGTTCCAACTCTGGGCTTATGATCTCATCCTGATTTCGGTGATGTTTTGAGGCATAACGTAATGTCAGATCCAATCCAAGTAAGGGATTTTAGGTTTTGTTTTATTCACGTATTAGATTGTGAATTAGATTAACATTTGATCCAATTAGGTTACACTATTTTCTATATATCAGGTAATATTTCTGTTAATATATCAGATTACAGTTCAAATCTCATGCTGATATTCGATCCAAATCTTGGATTTAGATCTGATCCAGATTTTGAATGTAATCTAGGGTAGATTTCGGACCAACAACAAATACACATATCAGATTGGGGTCCGATGTCAATCTGATCCATATCATGGATTAAGATCCAGTCAATATCTCGGATCGACGTCAGATCCAGGCCATACACTTTAGCCAACATATCACAGTATGATATAGTTTAGATACTGGATGTCACTTCAAATCTAAAATCAGGATCCGGTTCCTATATTAGCTCAGAGTCCGATCCAGATCCCGGAATGATAATTCAAGGTTGCCGTTTTTTCTTCACAACAGTGGCTTATAGCAGTGTTACCATACGCAGCTCTGATTTTGAAAGAAATCGTAGTCGGAAGTGAACGTTCGTGAGCTTCAATTACGCTGCTCATCTCAGCTCATGAAGGCAAAGTGAAGAATTTTATTCCTCCTTGCCGTGGCCTGTGGTCGGAAAAGCCACGGAGGGTTGCCAGATGTCACCAGGAAGTCACACTAGTAGACGAAATTCCTCAAAACGGCAAACCTGAGCCAGGTCTTCGTATAAAATTTTGTCCTGATCTTGGATTAGGGTAATTTTTCACTCATTTACGCCATGGAAATCAATAATCTGTTGTCATTATTCGGTGACTTACTGGAATTCATTTTCTGATCCCGTCTTCCCTGACTGCAGTAACCTTCGTCCATCTAGACTTCTAGAGGCACATCCGTTGTTTCTTTCAGGAATCAACCCTGCTTTATATTTTTTTGTATTTATTTCTGTTTATGCTCTTCTAGAGCTTAGGCCACATGGAGGAGATATTGAGTGACCCTCCCTTGGGCACTCCCATTTAAAAATAAAAGAAAATTGTTATCCAGAGCCAAATGTCAGATTGATTTTTTGTATGTTAATACGCAATCCACCGGTATATTAACGCTGATAGAACAGTTGGCCTCCCAACCATGTATAACTTTTAGAGACCTCTCCACATAGTTATAATAGCATGGATAAATCTTCAGTAACAAGAGCGTCTGTATTTCCTCCATAAGCAAATTCAAGAAGACCTGTAAAAACGAAAGGGATGATTGACAGGGAAGATTTCTTAACAAGGCTGGTAAGTAATACGAGCCTAAATGTCACAGAGAGAGAGAGAGAGAGAGAGAGAGAGAGAGAGAGAGAGAGAGAGAGAGAGAGAGAGAGAGAGAGAGAGGAGGGTGTACTAAGGTATTAAATCTCTCCTCGGTCATTAGGAATAGAGAAAGTGGGATAAAGTAATAATGATGAGGGAAAGAGAAAGAGGGGCAAGGGCTTATAAAACGGATTCAATGTCTCTTCGGTTATTAAGAATAGAGAAAGAGGGATGAAGCCATGGAAAATAGAGACAGAGAGAATGATTTTTTACAGCATTGATTTCGAGACAGAAATAGTTGGCCCTTGTCCTGTTTTCATTTTGAAATAAAATTTGAGAGAGAGAGAGAGAGAGAGAGAGGGGGGGGATGAAGTTTTTTCCCATCTACTTTCTCAAGGTATCACATGAGAGAGAGAGAGAGAGAGAGAGAGAGAGAGAGAGAGAGAGAGAGAGAGGACATTCACCTGTGATCAAGAAAGCGTGAAGTCTCGAGCACCAAATTAGCAGTCTTAATTTTCCCCTTCATTATCACGTGAGGGGAAAGGTGGGGCTCTTGTGAAGAGAAAATGTTAACAGAAAGAAATAAGAGAGGAAAGAAGAAGAAGACGGGAGCGACATACGAGATGGAAAATAGACGAGAGGCGAGGCAAGTGCAAACGAGGAAAAGGACGGGGAGAGAGAGAGAGAGAGAGAGAGAGGAAAGAGGATGCATCAGTGTGATGGAAAGAGATGGGATATATGAAAATGGGAGACAGAGGTATAGTAGGAGGGAAGTGAAAATGGAATTGAAGTAAAAGCCGCAGTAAGGTCATAAATAGAAGGAAGAGCGGTGAGAGATAGAACACAGGAAAGACAACCCAAGCCAATAAGGTAAAAAAAAAAAAAAAAAAAACAGTAAAAGAGAACATCAACTGGAAAAGAATTATGTTAGAGGTTTAAGTCAATTAAAGGACTAAAACAAAAGAAAAGGATGGAAACAAGGGGAGGAAAAATCGGAGGAACAATAATGAAATGAATGAAGTAAGGGGGAGAGAATGTGATGATGCAGGAAAGCCTTAGAAAATTGCTGATAATCATAACGAGTAAAAGACTAGTAATATTGATAACAGTTGTAATATTGATGTATTTAAAATAAAACTGAACATTAAATTTGGATACTTTTCCTGAGCGAGTCCGAATCAAATTTAATAAAACGGGCGAAAATAAAAAAAAAACCAAAGTAAAAAATAGCGTCAAGGACGTATTGCCAAAAATGTAGTATGTCCTTCATTTTTGAATGTGCGTCTTCGGCATTCTAAAACTGCAAGTAAAAATGCGGATTACTTTTTCCCAGCAAATCAGATATTTTTAAATAGATTTTGTCAATTTAATTTTCCGGATAAATAATTTATTTTGGGAGATTTCGTGCCTGTAGATGTTAGTTCGGACCTTTTCGAGTTCAAGTATCATAGGTTGTATATATATATATATATATATCTATATATATATATATATATATATATATATATATATATATATACATATATAAATATATCTATATATATATATTAATATATATATATTTCTTTATATATATAGAAAGAGAGAGAGAGAGTATTTATTCTGATTCCAACAGGGCCTGGCTACAAATAAAAAAGTTGTAGTCACTGCCACGTTCATTCTGCTTCGCAGGGGGGTTAGTGGCGTCAGTGCTCCTCATGTGGTGCACTGTAGGCATTACTTAAGGTTCTTTGCAGCGCCCCTTCGGCCTCTAGCTGCAACCTCTTTCATTCCGTTCACTGCACCTATGTTCATAATCTCGTTCTTCCATCTTAAGTTCCTTAACCCTCTTCTACCAATTGATTCATAGTGCAATTGCGAGGGTTTCCATCTTACACTTTTCGAACCTTTTACTGTCAGTTTCCGTTTCATCCCTGAATGACCTCATAGGCCTAAATTCTATATTTAGTTCAATTCAGATCTGGTGTGTCGAGGATGAACACCTGCGCAGAAATATATCGCAGTATTATTTGGTGTCAACCGACCTCTTCCGAGGTCTCCTTCTCTACGTGTATCTCAGTGGTAATAACCCCTGACCAGTCCATGTGTCCACTTTTCTTCCGCTTTCAGTTCCTATTGTTCCACAAATGAAACGTACTTGTCTCAGCAACTTCAACTCTCGTTTTCCTTCTACTCGTCACTTTCCACTAAGGAGAGTTGGCTCTTCAATCCTTTCTCGTCTTCCAACTTTTATTTGCAAAGACACATAGTACCTTCTCTTAGCCCATCGTCATTCGTTCCCTTTACCCAAATACACTTGTACGTACGTACCAGTTTCCCTCCTCCATATTTGCTATTCTCATTAGCATTCATTCCTCCTTTCAGGCGTGGTACTCTCATAACCACACTTATGCTCCCATTTCTTCTCAATTCCTTCCCTTGCAAACTTTCACAATTCTGCAGCTTTTCTTCCCTGTTGCCAGTCAGTGCTGGGATGGGAATGGTCCAGTCGACATTCCATTTTGCGATCTTTTATTTATATTACGAGCTTGATGGCGCGTGCCACACGGCGTGGGAACCCGGCGGTGCCCATCA
The DNA here is from genome assembly GCF_015104395.2 of Macrobrachium nipponense. Classification (NCBI taxonomy): domain Eukaryota; kingdom Metazoa; phylum Arthropoda; class Malacostraca; order Decapoda; family Palaemonidae; genus Macrobrachium; species Macrobrachium nipponense. The sequence continues at coordinate 28,191,475 of NC_061105.1, forward strand.
TGTCTCCGCTATCCTCATGATGTCATACCTACCCCCCCCCCCCCCACCTGGGGGCGGACAAACAAGAAAGATCCACTCGAATTTTATTATTAGAGATTATTTTTTGTATACGTTGATTTTGCATACAGTAAATGACATTTAACCAGCTCTCTAATAGTAAGCAAAGCTTATTGCTCCGATGCAGTGAGGTGTGGTTAGTAAGTATATGTCGCATGATAATCCAACAGCCGTGGGTGGCCGACTTGGCACACACACTGTTTATTTTAGATGTAATATGTACATCTCATCAGACCCAGTCATTATTATATTATTTATCGAAGGGTAAAATGGTGAAATGGCTGTAAGAGTCGGACAACTTTTAACTTGAAATAGTAGCCTATCAATCTGTCATTTTTTGGCTTCACCTTTTCATGGCTCCTAGTTAATTACTTGCCGAGTAAATCTACACTTCTGATATTTGCAGTCTACCTTTAGCATCAGTCGTTATCGTAATTTTACAATCGACCCCAATATTACTGCCTGTTATATCCTCGATTTATAAATGAGTGGTTGGGTGAAACAATGTATTCACAATATATGTTCATATACTCTAACCCTCCCATTCTTTTTGCTACAGCTGCAGACACACAAATATATATATATATATATATATATATATAATATATATATATATATATATATATATATATATATATATATGCAAATTTATTTATATATATTTTTCACATTCATACAGAGTTTATCAATGTTATAAATGGCATACGTATACTTAAAAATATTAAGCTACCAATAACCCATTAATATATGAGATACATTACAAGTACTCTTGGTCAGGGTAGCAGGACGTATCATATATCCTTTTTGGAAAAAGAAGAAGAGAGAGAGAGAGAGAGAGAGAGAGAGAGAGAGAGAGAGAGAGGAGACCTGTGAACGAATCAGAGCTTCTTTATTTGACACAAGAAAGACATGGTGGAGGGAAGAGAAGGGGTACGGGGGAGGGGTATTAAGCCTAATGGGTGGAGCGGAGGGATACTGGAACTGAAGTTCTCTATGAATAAAACTAACTCTCTCTCTCTCTCTCTCTCTCTCTCTCTCTCTCTCTCTCTCTCTCTCTCTGTTAGGTGTGAAAGAGAATGAAATTCATTTCGTTTCCAATTAATGGAGTCTTACAAGATAATTTTCACAAATATACTATAAAAGTCTGCTTTCTCTCTCTCTCTCTCTCTCTCTCTCTCTCTCTCTCTCTCTCTCTCTCTAGTAAGAGAACCTTGGGAGTAAGAGCTTTTCATACTATTTAAACTAAGTCTCCCTCCTCCATGTTAGTCAAGTTTTGAGGTACATTAGGTCACTGAAATTTATCTTCCTCTATGATAGATTCATCGTGAAAATTTGATCTATCGTGAAAATTTGATCTATCGTGAAAATTGTGTCGCATCTGCCAAACCTTTAGTGAGAGTGAGTTTTTTTTTATCAGTGCTATGATGGAAGTAATACTGACATACCTTTTACGAGACTCTAGTAGTGATATATTTATTTTTTTCTTGATCAGTCAGGGAGTAGATATCTTTTGCGTCTACTGTACAATATACTTTATATATTGATGTTATTCGTTTGACATAATTTGTTGCATATCTGAGATTAAAATGATTTTGCAATATCTGGGACTGATTTGACAATTGTTGAGGATTGAAGTTTTGTCACCATAGGTCGTAGAATAAGTCGAAATTACTTTTTCTTATATGCCTAGCGGAACAAAACTCTAATCAGGAAACTTTGTTCGGGAAAATTAGTCAGAAGACAAATAAATTTGCCTTGGGCAAAAACTGATGTCAACGTGGTATCCTAAACAGTGAAGTCAAGCATCATCATATCAGGTGTTTACGAGGATTGATGACCATCAGTGCAAGTCAGTTGCATAGTGAACTTCTGTGGTGGAATAAGCATTGTGCTAGTAATCTCATCCAAAAAAAAAAAAAAAAAAACCGCCGAAGTTTCTTCGGCTCAATCGAGTTTTCCGTGAAACTCTCAGCCGCGGCCAGTGACTTTTTCATCCACGGCCTAGTGGTGGCCTGTGTTGGCCATGGCTAACTTTAACCTTAAATAAAATACAAACTACTATGGCTAGAGGGCTGCAATTTGGTATGGAAGATCTGAGGGCTGACAGGAAAAGTGCTGAAGGACAGATAAAAACCATCCCAATAATTTTCTTTTACAGAAAACTAAAAACCAGTCCTTGGAATCGTGGAGCATGGTAATAGTCCAAATGATGTTGCCTGACTTCACAGTTCAAGAGGTCATTCATTTATGTAGCAAACACGTTATTGGTCGTCGTCTACCCAAGTACTGACCAATCCCGGCCTCTGGCAGTTCCACATCAGAAGACCAGCAGTGCAGCAAACTAATCGCGAAGAAATATTGCTGAAATAAGATAGACGATATGACGTTCTCGCCACTCGTTAGAAATTTTTATTTATCGTGGAGTATCCTTGTGAAGCTTTAATTAAGAATTTTAACGAATACTTCCTTATAAATTAGTTCTTGACGAATATAATGCGACATTATATTGCATTTTACTTAATGCATATTGCACCCTTGAAATTTGTTTTTATCCGTTACATATATATTGAATTAAGAATTATCTATCTCAAATTCAAGTAGATTTTGTTCCATGGCCCTCTCAATTGTACAAGCAATTTATCTTAAAGAAGGTTTAGAATTATATCTGAACTTGGGTGACAGAAGCCAAACCTTCAGAACAGGAATTTATCATTGTATTTTTTTTTTAATGAATCTGCAATTATGATTATTCTCACAATTTCATTATATATATATATATATATATATATATATATATATATATATATATATATATATATATGTATATAATATATATATATATATATATATATATATATATATATATATATATATATATATATATATATATATATATATATATATACATACATATATATTATATATATATATATATATATATATATATATATATATATATATATATATATATATATATACTAATTGAAACACCAGCAGGGAAGAGCACCATCTACATATCAGTAAGGACACCAAGGCCAAAGGACACCAAGGCCAAAACCCAGAACAGCATTTTGTATAACTTTATTGGCACGTTTCGAGTAGTACTATCGCTCGTTATCAACCTACAAAATTAAAATGAATGACATTATAATTCTTGTAATCAAATTCACAATAATGCAGCAAAATGACATGTACAAAAAATTATAAGAGTATATTAAACGATATCTAATACTTAAAGAAAATTACAATTGCTAAATGAAACAATTGAGTAGATAAAATAAAATAAAGCAGAATGCAAATTTAAGTCTCAAAAAACGGATGGTACACTCGGCAACAAATGTTAAGATACAGTTTTTTTAAATCTTCGGACATATAGTGTTCAATAATGCCACACCTGGCAACTCTAGAAAGGGGGCGGAGCTTCAAAATCGTAACGTTTTTTGCTACGATTAACTTTACACCATAAAGATTCTGTAGAGGTCCTTTAATAATTTATACTTGAATGTAGAAAAAGGCTCTATATTATTCGTTAATGTTGGTTTGATAACGTCAGTTCAGGGTAGAATATCGATCATCCATTTTTAAAACCTACTGTGAAACCTTATTTAAAAGTAATGTTTGACACTAAACTGACGTAACATTCATGCGTAATTGTAGACGGATCTTAAACAATGAGAGAAAGTGCTTTAAAATTTGGTCAGTAGGTACTTGTGGAAATCGTGAAGAACAATACAGTAAATAATGAAATATTATGACGATAGAGAGCGCACAAGCATACGCCTATCGATAGAGATACTTAATTCATTATATTTACTTTGAGAGATTAAGTGACAATATCTTGATCAAATGTTTCAAAAGTAGGGAGAGAGAGAGAGAGAGAGAGAGAGAGAGAGAGAGAGAGCGAGAGAATTGGAAGTGAAGAAGAGAGAGAGAGAGAGAGAGCACAAGCATAGGCCTATCTATAGAGATACTTAATTCATTATATTTATTTTGAAAGATTGAGTGATAATATTTTTTCAAATGTGTTTTAAAAGAGAGAGAGAGAGAGAGAGAGAGAGCGAGCGAGCACAAGCATAGGCCTATCTGTAGAGATACTTAATTCATTATATTTACTTTGAAAGATTGAGTGATAATATTTTTTTCAAATGTGTTTTAAAAGAGAGAGAGAGAGAGAGAGAGAGAGAGAGAGAGAGAGAGAGAGAGAGAAAAAAAAATTATAGATAATTGGTGACGGACATGTGACGGGGAAAGGCAGAAGAAAGAGCGGTGAGTCGGTGCACAGATACCTGGGAAACGGGGTGATGTGACTGCCAAGATCGTGCTGCACTATGCTAGATAAAATTTGAAGGATCAGAATGTTCAAGTCAATTCTCTACGAAATTCATACCCTAATCTTGATTTCATTCGACAGTTGCCATAACATTCAAAGATTGTAAAAAGACGTGGAAAATTTTAGACACAGGCTGCGGTCATTCTTGCTCTCTTGATATAATCTGTACTTTTGAAAATCGGGTTTCATCCACAAATCATTCCCGAAAAAAGCTGTGTTAAGTAAAAATAGTTATTACCACAAATAACTCAATATGTATTGCACAGGCAATCAAAGTTTTATATCGTGTAAATAATGCTGATGTGTTGGGAGATCTTTCAGCCTCGCAGCAAAGAAATGCAGTCGTGTAGGGCTGTAGGCTACTACGAACTGCTTTGTAATGGGAGCACATGGCCAGAAAATCTTTGAGCTGACATGCTACTTTAACCTTGATAAAGATTTATGTTTAATGACGGTAGATTTGTAAACTGCAACTAGCATTCGATTCATGTCAACGTCAAAGTAATCAGTGTGAAATCCGTTACGTAAGCCAGTATCCAGTGACTTGCGCTTTCCCGCTCGAAGTTCTAGGGCTCCTCCACATCATAGAAAACGCTCTTGTGGATGCAACTAGATTTGCTCAACCTACCTTAGCCTTAGCAACATTGGCTGCCATTGACGTCAGCTAACATTAAACGTTTTGGAATACAAACATGAGTTTGTAAAAGCTAAAAATAATTGCATTTACAATGATACAATAATATCCCCGTTCATGAAGGAAAACGAGTATATATTGTCGTCGTGATACATAGTACTACAATCAGAAATTCACATTCTATCTACCAGATCTCTATGAACGAATCCATCTGAGAAATTCCAATTACTTCGGACATATATCGTGTTTTTAAGTATCTGAACGGTTTTGTTTTGCAGTTTTAACTAATATGATATAATTTGCAGTGTATTTTCATATTCTAGATTAAATTTAGCGATATTATGTCTTTTCAGTAAAAGCAAATGGGAAATTCGATGAACGAAAGCTAATGAAAACTGTATCTTCAATTTTCTTGTCGAGTGTACAAAGGAACAGCAAATACACAAACCAGTAGGATGCGGACTAAAAACACAAAAGTGAGGTTACAGCAACATTTCTAGCCAAGAAAGGCTTTATCTTGACAGAATATAAAACTTCAAAAATGTCGAGGTCTGTAGTAAACTGAGCAGAGTTTAAAACAGAAAAATCATCGATATGTAAAGGGTGACCAGTCTTCTCGCTGTGTTCTCTAATTGCACTTATAACTAGGTCTTGAAAGATGATTGCATTTACGAAATGACCTTCCAAGTAGTTCAAACCATCTCATCCAAGCTGATCTAGTAGTTTTTCCAACGTAAGTGGCATCACAACCACTAAACTGCCATTTATAGATCAGATTGGACTGAAGGCTTTTTGGTATGGGGTCTTTAATTTTAAAGAAATTCCCTAATGTATTTTGTAAAGTGGAATATATTTTGATATCCAACTGAGGGTAACCAACAAAATAGAAATTAATTGCATTTTAGATCGTAACTATGAGTTCCAGTAAAAATTAAAGGTAGATAAATAACAGGTTTCTTTACGTTAGCGGTAGCTTTGGGTTATTTGTTTACATATCTATATCTATATATATATATATATATATGATAGATAGATATATATACATATATAGATATATATATATATATATATATATATATGTATATATATATATATTATATATAGATATAGATATAGATATATATATATATATATATATATATATATATATATATATATATATGTGTGTGTGTGGTGTGTGTGTGTGTGTGTGTGTGTATGCACACACAAACTAATTCTTCTATGATATTTAAAGAAAAATAGTCAATTCGGTGGAAGATCTTGGAACTGACTGTATAAAGGGGATCTCCCTCCCTGTTCAGGCCGTAATTGAATCCCAGGTAAAACTGATTACCTGGTAGCGACCAGCAAGGAGGAGACGCCTATTCGTTACAGGTATTGAGGTGAGACACCATAATTACCAATCTCTCTCTCTCTCTCTCTCTCTCTCTCTCTCTCTCTCTCTCTCTCTCTCTCTCTCTCTCTCACATATCTTGTGATGGATATGACCCCGCTCTACATATTGGTAGTCTGTCCAACCCCGGTTAACTCAATTACTTATAGCTGCGAAAGGATTCTCTCTCTCTCTCTCTCTCTCTCTCAAAAGTCTTTAAGTCTTTATATTTTTATACAAATTGTTCTCATGTCTGGAGAGCAGGGATTTTATAACTGCCATTGATTCTGGACAAAAGTTCTTTGTTCACCTATGACTGCCTGTCTCAAATTCTCAATGTGTGTTGTTGTCTGTCGATATTTCAAGAAGATATCCCCAAAACAACTTAGCGGTGGATTTCAAATACTTTTTAGTAGCCGGTGGTTCCTTGTTCCAAGAAAGTTTCAGTGTTCTGTAAGTGTTCTAGGTCATTATGATTATGACTGTACACTCCTTGTTAACATATCGAACTCGTTAATTACCGCTGTGTTGTGTTTATGTTGTTATATTCTTTTCTCCTAAAAAGTTCGAAAACTTCTACGCCAATGTTTTTTCTCCCGAAAGGTCAGCAACCTCATTACTTATTTCAGTGATTACTCCGCTACATTTCATCAGAATACTTTCAACCGTTCTTGCAATGTGTATTGTTATTATTATTTCGTTGAAAAGAATGGAGTGTAAGTTTCTTTCTTTTAGCAGATAAATTATAAGGCAGCTATCCAAACTTCATTTATTATTCCTGCGATTCGGTAGTCACTTGCTATCACTAAGGTAGTTGAATGGCACTAGGGTTTTTGTTGTTATTGTTAGATTGATTCAGCAACTTGCCAGCACGGACTCTTGCCAGAGCAGCCCGTAATAGAATATGTTTTCGGGCAAGAAACAAAGGGTGGTTATAGGGGAAAGGACGGACAGGGTTACAAATTCCTTTAAACCTTGCAGTACCTACTCATCAGTGGGAGGAAAAGTTCAACAGCAGAAAGTCCTGGTTCCGTTGTAGAGAGAGGATCAGGAAACTAAAATATAGCGGATTGGGTGAGCGGATGAAAATCTATGGATGATACTCTGAAGATTTCACTTACTTTGAGTAAAAATGACACAATTTGGTGTGAGATTCAAAAGAGCAGCTGTTATTCAAAATGAACAACAGCCGCTTTAGGACGGCAATTTTGGATAAGGTATCTCTGTTGTCTGGCTTTCCTGTTAGTTCCTCGAGGAGAATAATGATGCCTTCAGTTGTAACAGTACAACTGTTACTGCCTGGAGTGGCACTCTCTCAGCCAACATTGGTAGAAACTCGGAAAAAAGATGGCGAAAGGTTTGAGAATTGGGTAAAGGAATGGAGAGGGTCAGGTTTGGAAGGTAGAAAGTGATTTGAATTGGAAGAAAGGGAAGTGTGCAGGCACAGCTTATTGCAGTTTTTGAGTGCAGTCCATCTTTTTTCTTGGTGTCTGACGCTGCCTCTGGGGTCTGGGTAGTTGGTACTACTGGGTAGTTGGTAATACTGGTTAGTTGGTACTACTGGGTAGTTTGTACTACTGGGTAGTTGGTACTACTGGGTAGTTGGTACTACTGCCGTGGTTCTATTCTCTCTGTCTCAGCTCGCTTCTTGGGTTCAGGAGTTGGCCCTGACGGTCTCGGCGATGGAGGAACGCCCTTTATCTTTGCTACTTTGCTTAATCGAGCACAGCGCGCTTATTCCAAACATGGTTTTGAAGGGAACAGTTAGGGCACTTGCTTTCTACTGTCCCTCCCCTATTTGTAGGTGTCGAGGCACTGCTTTGTATGGTTTTGTTTGCTGCACATGCCACATCTCTCTTTTGCTGTGTAGCGGCTGCTGTGGTAGCTAAATATCGGGCACTTGTAGTATCTCAATGGCTCAGGTATAAAGGCATCAGTGGAGAAGGATCCCCAAGCGCCAAGGAATGCATGAGGTGGAAGTGACGTTTTCCGTGAGATTCCAGACTGTCCAATGTATCTCTGGTCTCCCAGAACATTTTCACGCCATACGTAGAATCAGACCTATCGGCAGGGTCGTTGGGTACTTAATTATGACTGCTTTCCTAACTCGCTCAGATGGATCCTGGAGCTGGAAGTCAGCGTTGATTCTGAGAAGCTGGAAGTCAGCGTTGATTCTGAGAAGCTGGAAGTCAGCGTTGATTCTGAGAGGCTGGAAGTCAGCATTGATTCTGAGAGGCTGGAAGTCAGTGTTGATTCTGAGAAGCTGGAAGTCAGCGTTGATTCTGAGAAAGCTGGAAGTCAGCGTTGATTCTGAGAAAGCTGGAAGTCAGCGTTGATTCTGAGAAGCTGGAAGTCAGTGTTGATTCTGAGAAAGCTGGAAGTCAGCGTTGATTCTGAGAAGCTGGAAGTCAGCGTTGATTCTGAGAAAGCTGGAAGTCAGCGTTGATTCTGAGAAGCTGGAAGTCAGCGTTGATTCTGAGAAAGCTGGAAGTCAGCGTTGATTTCTGAGAAGCTGGAAGTCTCGTTGGATTCTGAGAAGCTGGAAGTCAGCGTTGATTCTGAGAAAGCTGGAAGTCAGCGTTGATTCTGAGAAAATCGGCATTTTCCTGCGGAAAGGCGTTGTAGTCATGTCAGCATTCAGGTTTGGTTTGACTGAGATCTTCAGCCCTGGGTTGTTGGTTTCCAGCGTGCCACTATTGCTTAAGCATCATCTCCCCTTGAGTGGTCACTCAGTATTTCGGGAGGGGTGGCAAGAAATTGGTTGCAGGAGTAGGGCTTGTGAGTGGGCATCTTCTTTCTGGTTTAGCATCCTCCTTTTGTTTGGGCATTACCTGTATTTACAAGCGTGACGCCTGTAACGCCTCCTATATTGGCCAGCCAGAGAGGTCAGTCCAGACAAGTACTTTTGAACAATTTGGCATTTCTCCTCGTGCTGATTTCTTGCTGACCAGATCAACCAGATCGCTAAATTTACAACCCCTAAATGAATGTTACACAGAGGTAGAGGAAGACTACAAAATTTTAGTGCTCTTCGTACTTTTAATGAGGAATCATTATTGAGTCTGAGTCGATAAATTTTTGTTTTTAGAAAATTCATATTATTCCCTACTTTCACTGTAATGTATTCAATATACCATTTACTGTAAACTATTCAATTCCTGTTTTACCCACTGATTAGTCTCTATGTTATTTTAAATCACCTTAAAGATTTGATCAATTTTCTGTATTATTGTCACTTTTACTCAGCTTTGTCAGCCAGTAGTGAACGTATATTATTTTAACTATTAAAAAAATTGCAATGTCCCTTTTAGCCTTGAGAAAATTGTTATGCAAGAACGAAACGCGTCGCAGATTATTAATATGTGGTAGTTCTTAACCTGCTCTCTGCAGTGTATTATATATATGAGTGGGTGTGTGTGTTTGTGTGTTTATATAACGTCGACTGGATGTCGTTGATGGGTACTGTCGGGTGTTCGAGTCACTTGGGTACCAAAATCATGTATAACTTTTAGTTCTCCTTCGGTGATCTTCCCGGAGGAGCTCGAATTGGCTATTAAACGACAGGTTTAGCTTATATTTGTATATAGAATGTCATCAAGGTTTGAATGAAGTCGATAGATGGGTGCTGATTAGCATATTCTTTTCTTCAGTAATTTTTCCTCTCTAGAATTTTTTTTATTTTCTCTATCAGTTTTACAATTTTTTAAAACTTTAAAAGGTAAAATCACTACCAGTTCTCTCTCTCTCTCTCTCTCTCCTCTCTCTCTCTCTCTCTCTCTCTCTCAGTGGCTTCATCAATCCTGCATATTCTGCTCTTTTTTTATCTTTCTTTTTTTATCGACGGGAAGCATATCATGTTATCTGCTTTCAGATTTTTTCAGAGACCATTTTTTTCTGTTCTTCCCTTTTACTTCGTGTCTGTTGCAGGTTGTATTGCTTTTCGACCTCTTTAAATTTCTTTCGTTACATGTAACGTTTCGCTTAGTTTTTCTTTCGTCGTCTTCTTTTTCGAAATGTTGTCTCCATGTTCAATGGTCGGTTTGCTTCTGATTTTGCCTGACTTGTAGAGGGTTTTGTTTTATTTTAGTTAGCTTTTTCCTACGCCAGCAGATGGTTTGTCTTTATATGCTCTTATTTGTAAACCCTTGCCCCTTTTTCATCGATCGCTTTACATTTTCAGTGAAACGTTTAATTTTTTTTAGGTGGTCTGTCATTTCCTCGATTATAAAATGTTTGGCCTCCACTTGTACGGATTGCTCCTAATTCTTCATTCAGTTTCATTTAAATGTCATTTTTGATCCTCTGATATAATTTCCGGATCTGTTCCCCGTTTTATAAGAGTATATCCTTCGTCCACTTTTGTGGTCCTGTGACATGTCCTCGCCTCCCAGGTGTTTGTGTACCCTTTCAGTCCCCCCCCCTCCCCCTTCACCCCCACTTTCCATTAAAATTTCGTTTCCCCATCTCCTTACTTTCGGAAGAATTGATCATCTTTCTTTTCCATGAAACTGCATCTTATTCAATTTATTCTCATCTTGTCTCCTTTTATTACATATTCGATCAATCATTAATAGTTGTTAACTAAAGTAAGGTATTGATCACTTTGACTTTATCGTTTTGTATGAATAAGATTTATATTGATTGCTTTTCTTTTTATTTAGAGATACGTATTTTAGTTCCTCAAAAATGGGTATGTTCCCCAAAGGGTAGTGGATTTGCCCTAGAACTGAAAGCGCCAGCCACACAGGAATTGTAAGAGAACGCAGCCTTTGAGGTGGAGATAGAAGTGAACATGAATGGGAGAGAATAAACAAGATTTTGAAGAGGAGAAGAAGGAGCATGGTAAACCAACGTCATAAACGCCCATGAGGAAAGCCCGAGGTAGGATTTAATGAATCCACCTGCTGCTAGAGGCCGTGATGTTATCAGCCGGCCTTGTCAAATTCTTGTGCGATCTTCCTTCACAAGAAACTGAGACCCCCTCTTCCCCATCTAGAATTGGCGTCTTTGTAGCGCTGCCGTCCACCCCCTCCCTCCCCCCTCCAAAAAAAAAGTACGAACAATAAATATAAATCACCCGAGGTCAGCGTCCGCCAGTCATTCGTTTGAATGAGGCGGAGATAAGCTGACCTCTGATGCTTTTGGAGGCGTTCGTTATACAATTAATGGAATATATGGAATTATTCATTATCTCTGTACCTTATCCCTTTGATGCCCGAGATGGAAAGTTGGCCGTCTTTGAATCTCGAATGCTTTACGCCAGAGTCGTCATCGTATTCAACACCTTGGCGGTAGGGGTGAAGAAATGACAAAACCGGTCGACTCATGAGTTCGCAACTTCCACGCAGTATCTGTTGGGGGGACCGGCATTTGAGAAGTGTGTGTCGAGCCCTATGGATTGAGCTATAGTAGATTCACATCAACCGTGCACCTGATGTGTAGGCCAGTCCCTTACGACGCTCCTGATTGGTTGTTGATAAGCCAATCACAGGGCTGGAAACTCTCAGTCTCTCGAGAATTCTCTAGAGTCGAGAGAGTTCACATAGTCAGAATGTATGTACCACCTCTCAGGAGCGCCATAAGGGACTGGCCTAGTCATCAGATGCACGGTTGGTGTGAATCTACTATATCAGACAATCGAGAAGCTCTAAAGAGAAGTGATCTGATAATCGGCTACAGTACAGAATGCCATTCATCTCGAGAATGGCAACCTTTGCCAACTCATTTTGGTGAGAATTTTGACTGCCTGAGAAATATGATCGCCTGATAATCGGAACCTGGAATATCCGCTGTTTTACTACACAAATTTAATGTTAGCGATTGTTTGAGGTAGTGATCTCAGATTTCGTTGGTTTGTTAAATGTACAGCTAGGCTTCTGGTCTCTCATACATCCAATAACTGAATGACTGCTTTAGAGTTAGTCATATAAACTGAGTTCTGAACAGAAATAGTTGTTGGCAAGTCCATATAAACAACTTGTTAATAATGGTTGTATTCTACTTCACTGTGATTTTGGGCATTTAACGTTCCCACTTTACTTTGTTCAGGTAATCCACAGACAAAGGAGGAGTAACTGATTCAGCCGATGCTTTTCAGAAGAAAAGGCCGCAAGCGAGAGACCCCGAAGGAGGTCACCTGTCTCTCTGGGGGAGCAACTGTCAGCCCCTTGGACCCCTTATTAAACGTTTAATCGCAAGAGCATCACTTGAGCGGCAATGATTCATTCACTCTGAAGCTGAATAGGACGACGCGACGATTCTGATGCTGATAATGGCGTTTGTGTGCAGCATCCGAGATTCAAAGACGGCCAGCCTTCAATTTCGGGCATCAAAGGAGAGGGAGCAGAGATAATGAATAATGAATAATGCCATATATTCCATTAAATGTATAGCGAACGGCACCAAAAGCATCTGGGATTGATGCAATTCAGTGGGTCAGGTTATCTCCGCCTCCTCCCCGCTGATGATTGGCGGGTGACGGGATTGGCTGGATTAGATTTATTGTTTGTATTTATTGGCCGGATCGTCGCAAAGACGCCGCGTCTGGATGGAAGTCTCGCCTTTGCCTGGAACATGAAGAAGATGAAGAAGAAGAGGAAGAAGAATCCAATGTTTCGGTAAATATAAACATTGCTTCAGGTCTCTTAAGGAAGGGTCACGGTGAGTTCGAAATTGATCAGACTTGGAGGTGTTCGGTCCTCCCCCTCCTCCGCCTCCGCCTCCTCCTCCTCCTCCTTCTCCTCCTCCTCCTCCTTCTCCTCCTCCTCCTCCTCCTCCTCCTCCCCCTCCCATCACTTGGTTCCTACTGGGGCCTCATTGTGATCCATTGCCGGCCGCCCCAGGCCTCTCTATGTCACGCTATTTCGGAATATCTCTGTGCAGTCGTAAGGTATATATGATATGTCCAGTGCATTTACACTTTCCAGGAAGTTCTTTTGCATTCATTCTCTCTCTCTCTCTCTCTCTCTCTCTCTCTCTCTCTCTCTCTCTCTCTCTCACACACACACACACACACACACACACACACCTACCTTCCTTTTCTTCATATCAAGGTCGAAGTCCAAGTTAATTGAGTATCTTTTTAAAAAAATTTACATGAAAACATAGAATACAGAAAATAAATGAAATAAAACAACTAAGAATACTCAGCTTTCAGCAGTTGTGAAAGCTGATGGTAAAGGCTAGAAGATACTCGCATGTTGCCCAGTCCTTTTAGAAGCAAGGAGAGGAACGATGAAAAAAAGTAGGTTTAACCCAGGTGCAAGGTGGTTATAAGTAAGGTGGTTGCATTTGGAGTGAAGGAAACTGACTAGTCGGCATCCTAGCCTGCCTATGCCACGCCCCATGTACACTAGGGCTGTGTGTGAATGGCACACTTGTTGTAATTGTAATTTAATTAAAATGTAATTAATTACACATTTTAAGGTGATTGTAATTCTGATTCTTTATTTCTATTTAATATTAATTTTAGTTGTAATTGTAATTTGATAATACGACTGGTAATTATAATTGTAACTGAATTGACATACAGCATAATGTAATTACTCCAAACCTGACTGTCGGAAATTCGTCTGCTAAACGGATGAAGACGTAATACCACAGGTATGACGTCACCTGCGGGAATATTTCTTGGAAAGCAATGAAAATGTACAAATCTCCTCATGTTTTTTTTATTTATGTGGCACGAGACACCATAATTTAGCTATGTTAAAATGTCAACAATGTTAAAAAAAAGACCGCCTTCCCGCTTAGACTACTGAAAGACGAGGAGCATGGTATAAATGGGGAGGAGCTTAGTGACGTCACTCATAGCTAGCCAATCAGGACAAAGAAAAAGTTTTCAATTACGGCTTGTTTTTTAATGTTTCTTATTTTTTAATCATTGTCAATATCAGTATCAGGTGTGCAACAAAAATTATAGACTTTCCTTTAAGGTAACGAAGCTATTTTTATTAGAGCGAAACTTAAAAAACAAACTGATACAAATCATACTTTGGTTTGTGTTACCACAGCGCTTTATGGGGATGATGCTGCCTCTTTCTCTAGATACCTTGCCCAGGTGGGAGTGACAGGTCTTGAACGATGAAGAATTGTGGGAGTCGGGAATTAGAATAATCGGTCAAACTGCTGTTTTCATGGCAGGAGGTATGGGAAGTTATGGTTTCTTTGTGTTAGAAAACTTCCTGGCCTTGAATTTTAAAAAGATATAAGTGTTGTCGTATGTCACGTTTTACACCAAAGCTTATCCTAGTCGGGCTGCCTCAAATGCACGTTGAAATACGCGTCAAATGAGTACAGCAGCTGCTATATTATAATGTTGCTTTTTACCAGAAAAATTGCGATAAAAGTTGTGAGATTAACCAGTACCCAGTATGCTATAGAAATTAGAAATGCCTTTTCCTCTTGTCCCAGCTTGTGAACGATAAGTAAGGTTGTTGTAAAAGTCTCATTCTCTGAAAAAGAGTATCCACTATCAGTAATGATATGTTGCCTTTTCTCTATGACTCCCTTATTTTCCTCGCCATTAGATCCCTTCAACTTCTCCAACACCCTTCGTCCTTGCCACTTACTCCTCATCTCCTCTGATAACCTCCTTTTCCACTAACTCGGTTAGGCTAGTCTTCTCTGTAACCCCTCATTCTTCCCATTCGCCCCTTTCGTCGTTGACATCTGCCTTTCATTAACACTTTTCATCTTCTGTGACACCCTTCCCCCTTTCGAACCCGTTGCGTCTTTTTTTTAACACCCTAACCCCTTGCATTAACCTTCTTCTTCATCATCTCCAGCATCCTTTCTCTGTTAGACTGATCCTCCCATTTTTATCCTCTGACAATTCCTCGTTGGACGAGTGGGTTGCGTGCTCGCCTACCAATTCGGTAGTCGTGAGTTCGATTCTCCGCTCTGTCAACGTAGAACCAGTGGAATGTATTTCTGGTGATTAGAAAGTCATTTCTCGATATAGTGTGGTTCGGATTCCACAATAAGCTGTAGGTCCCGTTGTTAGGTAACCAATCACTTCCTAGCCACTTAAAGATATCTACTCCTTCGGGCCAACCCTAGGAGAGGTGTTAATCAGCTCGGTGGTCTGGTAAAACTACGATATACTTTGTCTTCTCTTGACATCCCTCTGTTCTACCAGACTATCTCATAGTCTTATCATGCCATTGTAGTGCCTCGGTGGTGTCACCAGTGACTTTCCACTTAATCAGTCTGGAATTCGAGCTCAGCTTAGTTTATGACCGATTTCCTCTGGTAACGACCTTGTTGCCCCCGTGAGCTATAGGTCTACCTGTGGAGTCATCAATAACCATTTGCCATGTTCCTCCGGTCTTAGGTGGGTGGAAAGGGGCTTGACCACTGATCATATGTATGTTTTCCTGATTTTATTTTTTTATTTCGTTTTAGTTTGTTTACATTCTCGTTTTTCCACCTTCAACGTTTAACTTTTACCGTGTTGGTGGCCACTTTTTCCTTCTACTCTGGCACTTATTTTCTGTGGATCACTTCATCCATAAGTATATCCTCCCCTTTCCTGTCCAGGGCCATTTAACTCCCTTTCTGTAATTCCTTCATGTTCCTATTCATTCTGACATCGTCACTGACGTCATCCTGCTTCTGGCTTTCACGTAATCGTAAGAATCCCTCCATCTCCTGAGGCTCCTTCCTCCTCCTCCTCGGTCGCCTTCCGCACCTTACTCACCGTCTTCTCCACTGGATGGTGATGGTGATGGTGATGATGAGATGATGATGATGATGATGATGATGTATCAAAGGCCTCTTCCATGATAAAACTTTTATTGATATTCGATTGAAGGAGGAATCACGATGCCTTTTGATATGATTGCACTTCAGGGATGAATAAGAACACAGGGGGGAGGGGTAGTTTCTGTGTCGCTTCTGCACACTTCAAAGGCCTTCTCTCTCTCTCTCTCTCTCTCTCTCTCTCTCTCTCTCTCTCTCTCGCTTCCTGGTTGGTGGTTGTTTTTGGCCGGGATGGTATAACCTGTGGCACGGAAAGAAGGTTTTAAGTTTTGTTTCTTTTCATTTTTGGTACTTAAGGTTCTTCGAAACGTGAGTTGATGCCTTTACGAGAGAGAGAGAGAGAGAGAGAGAGAGAGAGAGGATAGCATAGCATTTACCCGAGTATTGGAACATTTTGGAATGAAGATGTTTGGAATCAAAGCATTTTAGTCATGACAAAGTCGATGTCAGGAACCTAATCACTCTGCCGGCCTTTTGGGTCTCATTATAACCCATTCCCAATGGCATTATCCATCCTGATATCGTTCACAAGTTTAGGATATTAGGTGCCAACGGCGTCCGACTTTCATCGGTAGTTACCTATTCACTTTGTATTGGCTGGTATTCATTGGTGGGCACTCGTAGAGGAGGAGAAGAAAATGCAATGTTATGTGGCTGTACAAATATATTTATAATTAGCACTGTACAGTGACATAACTGTCGGTTACTTTCTCTATCTTAAGACTCATGTTTCTGTGGGCATTTTTAACCAGGAGAATCATCAACCAAACATCGTCCCCGCATCACCAATAGATAATCAGCGATGTTGGGAATGTTGTACTCTCATCAGCTGTTGAGTTGAATACAAGATTTAGGCCACAGGCCGACGCTGAGACCTACAAGGTCATTCAGCGCTGAAATGGAAATTGACAGTAAAAGGTTTGAAAGGTGTAACAGGAGGAAAACCTCAAAGCAGTTGCACTATGAATCGAGTGTTAGGAGAGGGTGGGAAGTAAGGTGAAGAAAGAGAATATGAAAGGAGGTACAGTAAAAGGAACGAAAGTGTCGCAGCTAGGGGCCGAAGGCACGCTGCAAAGACCCTTAAGTAATGCCTACAATGCACCACATGAGGTCCACTGATGGCACTTCCCTTCTACGGGGCTCAGCAGCTGTTGTCCTCATTGCATTCTGATGTCCGGTAGCGGGAATCAAACCATCCCGAATAATCAGATGGAGGTCGTACTGCCGACCTCGTTCTGATTACTCGGGATGCCGGTTCGATTCCCACTACCTGACATCGGAATTCATTCATATCTCTTGCATTTGGAGCAAAGGCTTTGTAGTGTGACAAACGTATCCAGAAGTGTGAAGAATTCGAGGAGTTAAGAGGGATTCGTGGTAAAATGTGACTTTAAACACACTACTTGATGCATGCCTTTATCTCCTGCAACAGATGGGTCAAAGTGTTAAATTAGCCCCCCAAGTTTAAGCAAATACTTTGGGATGAGATTGCTCGTCGCTGCTCTTCTGCATCAGGAGCCACAACCCTTCACAGCTAACTGTCCACCATGTATCATATTCATTCACCGCTTAGGTCAACAGAAGCGCAGTGGAGTTTTCAGGAAACATTTCTCACCCATGTAGGATCGAACATACCTGCCGTATATAAACTGTCAGATATGAAGTACCGCCTTTTGTATTTTTCGTTGTTATAACTATTTAATCAACAAAAGGCTTATAGAGAACACTTCGTTAAACCTAGGATTATCGTTAATACCATAAGACAGATTACAGCCTTTGTAATATAGCCTGACTATTTAAATGTCCATCTATATCCATAAAGCTCTGAATATTATCTTAAAGCCGATGGTGTTACTGACGCAAACATTCGTGCCTTTTATGTTTGGATATATATATAATATATATATATATATATATATATATATATATAATATATATATATATATTTCTTTACAATTTTGCATTACTCGTATCACCACACACCTTGAGTTTAAAAGATTACTAATCAAGTAGACCTTCGGTAGACTTATCCTCACCATGGTTACATATATATACGTATATATATATACATATATATATGTGTGTGTATATATATATATATATATATATATATATATATATATATATATATATAAACATAGTAAACATGAGCGAGAAGACTGGAGATCATTTCTTCTTTTTATTTACCCCTACGTTTCGGAATCCTTTCCCATCTTCAGGGCTATTAATAGAATTGATTTTTACAATACTAAAAAGTATGCGAAAATAAGCTAATACTTATAAGAAATATAGTTTTGTAATTAAGCTAAAAGAAAAAGAAAAAATACAAAGCGACTTTAAGCTAAAAGTAAATTAAAACTGCATAACTCAGTAATATTTATTTTCTGTTTTGCTTTTTGATCTGTTATTTTACAGAGTTATGCAGTGTTTAAATTTACTTTTAGCTTAAAGTCGCTTTGTATTTTTTCTTTTTCTTTTAGCTTAATGACAAAACTACATTTCTTATAATTATTAGGTTATTTTTAGCATACTTTTTAATATTATAAAAATCATACTACTTATAGCCCTGAAGATGGGAAAGGAGTTCCGAAACGTAGGTGTAAATAAAAAGACGAAATGGTCTCCGGTCTTTTCGCTTTCCTCTTCATTATTAAACTTAAGCTCACAAGGAGGGAAAACCTTACAAGTTTTACACACACACACACACACACACACACACACACACACACACACACACATATATATATATATATATATTATATATATATATATATATATATATATATATGTATGTATATTCATATGCCTACATACACAAATATTGAGCTGCTACAAGTGTCTTTTAATATCCAGTTTGCTCTACTCCGGTTATATCGCCGAAAGGAAATTGTAATAGATAAGAGATTAACTACATGGGGGACTCGAACGCCCAACAGTACTCCTCAACGATATTCAGTCGACGTGCTAACCTAACCACTCGGCACGTACCCCAGGTATTGAAGCATTTATCAGTGATAATCCTCCTTGGATAATAAACAATATCTGTAGATGAAGTGTCATGGTGATGTGATAAAAAGATACACACGCGCGCGCACACACACACACACACACACACACACACACACACACACATATATATATATATATATATATATATATATATATATATATATATTGTGTGTATGTACGTATGTATAATAATAGTCTTTTCTTCGCCCTTTTCTGCAAGTGCCAGTGGGCATATGGCTTTCACAGTTTACTGGCAAATCTTCATTCATCTCCTACACTCGTTCCAGTCTTCAAGGACGGATAAACAAAGCTGCTACTGTAATTCTTAGTATATTAATTCCTAGATCGACAGCTGTTTCGACCACCAATCCACTGTCTTCTTCAGGACTACTCTAGATACAAAATGGAAGTACATCACACTACTTAACAAAGTACAGCCAAAATATCGAAAAACATAATTTCCAAGATTTAGCACAATTTTCCGAGATCTGAAAATTTTTGAACAAATATCTCAGGCCAGATGCCTTTCGGTGAATACCACTGCTCCAGTCTCATTATTTTGAGAGCAGTCAACCATATCACTGTTATTAGCATTAAATGGCCAGTTTGGTATGAAGGTGATCTTTATATGTAAATAACTCTAATTTTTTTTTCTTCTCTTCTTGACAATATTAGCTGCAATCACGTATTTACTTTCACTTAGAAAGGGGCCTTATGTTCCTTGAAATTGCAGTGATTTCTCTAGATGGAAAATATGCCGGAAGAATGGGTTCTTATTTGTAATTTCTTATACGTACAGTGTAATTGAGCCTGTACGTTTGCCGTGGTTATCTCCTCTTTTTCTCGGCTTGATCCCTACTCTGGGTCAGTGTTGTTTCTAATGAGCCTTTTCCAGGGTTATCTAAGGGCTCTTTTACACGATACGTTGGCAGGTAAGGTATCGAAGCACGCAAATATTCACCTCAAACGTAGCTGGCCGGGAAGTGTAGTAAGTGGTTTAGCGTTTGTCTACACGAGCGGTCTCCGAGCTCAGCAGCTTCGAAACGTATACTTGGCCGAGTATCGTGTAGGTGAGCCCTAGCCCTTATTGAACGGCGCATTTCATAATTCGTTATGGCAGATGTTTTACGGGCTTATGCCCTCCCTCCCTCCCTCCCTGTTTGTCAGTGGGTACGTAATGTATGTCATTTCTCCGCAACCGGTAGAGGGGAATACCTTCGGGACTAAGAGAGGAGGGCGGGAAAAAGGGGAATGTCTCGAAAGGTAGCGATAAAAGGGAGGGTCAGGGGTGGCGCGGAAGGGGGGGGGGAGGGGGAGAAGCGAAGGGGAAGGGGAGTGTTTGAAGAGAAAAGCGGTTGGCAGGGTAACCGATGTGACAGCTTATGCATCGGCGATGAGGGTATGGCCTCTCTCTCTCTCTCTCTCTCTCTCTCTCTCTCTCTCTCTCTCTCTCTCTCTCTCTCTCCAACTCTTTGAAGTCTCTCTCGCTCTCTCTCGGTTTGGTCTTTCTGCCTGGCTAACATCAACCTTCCCCCCCCCCCCCCCGGACGTTTTTCGACCCGCAGACCAACAACAGCCTACTTGTCTGTTTACTTGTTTTTACTTTTGACTTTTCCTCCTCCTCCTTTTCCTCCTCCTCCTCCTCCTCCTCCTCCTCTGTATTCTACTTCGTCTTGATGGTAATTTTCCTGAGATGATAATTCCCATTATTTTTTTTGTCCATTCTCATCCATAGAGATCAAGTATCGTTTCATTTTTAAATATTCCTTCGTTTTGAGCATTTGACGTAAATAAGTAAAATCCTTACGTGTCCTTTTCCCCCCATTTTCTTCCGCATTTCTTTCATGTCATCTTAGTCAGATTATCCTTCTTTCACGGTTAACTTTTCATTTCCCTAATTTTACTTCAGGCTAACAACAGAAGCTTTTATTCCTTTTCATTTCCGCCTGTTTCATACATTTCCACCTGTTTCATCCATTTCCACCTGTTTCATCTTCTCTCCATATCTTCCTTCACTTTATCTCTCCATCTAATTCTCTGTCTCCCTCTAACAGGTTCCTTCCAAGGCCTCTTCACTCCCTCCTCTTCTTCCATCCTCAACACATGCCCATACCATCTCTTCCATCCTCGACACATGCCCATACCATCTCTTCCATCCTCGACACATGCCCATACCATCTCTTCCATCCTCGACACATGCCCATACCATCTCAATTGTGACTCTCTTATCACCTCTGTAATCTTTACTAAGCCTGCCCTTCTTCTTATTTCATCGTTCTAGAACATTTCAACCTTCAGCTTTATTCATTCTTCAATTTTGGGAATATATTCCACAATATAATTAGAATCAATTAACTTGTATCTATTTCTTCAATAATTGTATCTCCTGAGAGTTTTCTCAGGCAACATGCATGTGTAAGTGTTTACATAATAAAAATATGGAATGTTAGTCCATATATATAAAAGATTGCTTGCAGGAATGTGATCAGACTAGAGACGCTAAAGATGACGTATACAATAAGTATGTAGGCTAAGATAACATGCCGTCACCTGTAGTCATTCGATTGTTTATAAACATTAGTCCAAGCTCCCTGCTTGAGACAACTACCCCGACCTATAATTCAAACGGCCTACGTGATCTGTAGCGTGTCTCATTTGATTGTGTGTTCGTATGAAACTATGTCATTTGTATGTATGTTCATATGTTCGAACTACTGTCTGTTTCTTCATAACTTGTAACAGAGATGGTAGACAGGGAGAACAGAGTTAGCTATCGTCATTAGAAGACCTGTACCTCTTTACCTAAGCTTTATCATGTAGAGGAATAGGATTAGCCATAATCATTGGCAGAAGTGATCAAGCTATCGTTATTAGAAGACTTGTACAATCATATCTGATCTTCACCATGTAAAACTTCAGAATAATACATATAGTTTTATATTTCGTGTTTTCTACAAGAACCTCCTCACCATGAGTTTAACACATCGTCGTCATAACCAACAAGATAATACCGACTTCGTAAATGATCTACAAACCCCAGACACTCCATTGAAGATGGAAGTGCAATACCAACCGATTTAGCGTAATATTATCGCTAGTCTAACATTACCTCATAGGGCGCCTTATCATACAAGGCACAAGCCCTAATACATGCAGCCCTGGTGCCTTTTACCGAAAGAAATCATAGAAGAAATAAACTGTGGCATCCGCGGTCGGTAATAATCAGTTAGAAATGAGCAGTCTGTCACTCATATTCATAAGGACAAGAGCTCTGCGGCATCTCTGACATGTCCGATTATCAAATTTTTAGGGCCTGGAGTTCATGTGCTGGTGATTTGGTCAATTATCTCTCTCTCTCTCTCTCTCTCTCTCTCTCTCTCTCTCTCTCTCTCTCTCTCCTCTCTCTCTCATTGTCGAGCACTATCTCGTTTTACAGTTGAGTATGGGAAAATCAATCCCTTTGATTTTTTTTAACTATAGCTGTATTTTTTTTTTTTTTTTTTTGCCAACTATAGCTGTAAATTCTCTGATTTTTCTCCTGTCCGTATGAAAGTGGAACTTAACATTACATAATAATTTATTTAAATTCCCGTATGTATATAATTTGAGATTAATTCCTTCGATGGCAGCGCCATTTTAATGTTTGGCTGATGATTGTGTAATCTGGCATCGAGCTATATTTCCAAAAATAAGTTTCAATTTAGAATAATGACGCGATTATTTTCATTGTTCTCATTATTAAGTCAAGAGTACCTTTTCACTTCTCAATTTGCTCACACTTTTTCGGATCCGCATCGAATTCAGAGGTCAACTGTCTGAAGAATATGTGTGTGTTTGTATCCCACCTGGAAAGGTAAGAGTGTCTTCATTTGTTTCCTTTTCAGATTTAGTGATCAGAGAAGTAAGCGTATCCAAAAGTGTATGGATATCACGTGTTTAGTATCCTCCACGATTTGGCATCGAATATATTTCATAATTTTGAAGACAGGGCTTCGAAATTTGTTTTTGTGACCTGGTACTGAAAATCCCTAAGTACAAATACGCTCTTTTAGTACCCCCCCCCTCTTGCCCCCTCCCCTCCCCTCCCCTCCCCTCCCCCCTTTACCTCACCTTTCCCCGACGAAAGAAAAGCTTTTTTTTTTATACACTCCGGTCTAGCGAAAGTCTGGTACTTGCTCGCTTTATAAATGTTGTCTTTACATCTCAAGTTGAATTTCACACCTGGTTGAAGAGTTGTCCACCTGTTCACTCATTTCAATATTATGAATATGTGAATTTTCTGGGCAATAGATGGATGGGAATTCTGATTTTCTTCTTCGGATTCCGACCCTTTGTGACTTCGATAGTTTCGAAGGCAGATCTCCAGAATAAACAACGCTATAAGACCATGATGAGGGACCTACAGTATCTTCTCCCCTGAGCTCCCCGGAGGGGGGGGGGGGGGCGGTAATACCGTCAGTGCACCTCATGCGGTCTGTAGGCATTACTTGCCTTCGGCTCTTAACTACAAGACCTTTCGTTCCTTTTACTGTACCTCCTTTCATATTATTATCTCTTCCATCTTACTTTTCAGCCTCTCCTAACAATTGATTCATAGCGCAACTGCTTTTCCTGTTACACCTTTCAAACCTTTTACTGTCAATTTCAGTTTCAGCGCTGAATGACTTCACAGGTCCCAGTGCTTGGCCTTTGCCTTACATTCTATATTCAGTTCAGTACAATTCCCCGAACTCCCCCCACCCTCCCACCCGCTTTACTTTAATAAGTAAATAAAAAAAAATACGCACTTAGTGCAGCAAAAGTCATTATTAGATTACTTTCGGTCGGTATTTAGTCTTTTAGTCTTCTGCAGTGGTCAGAACGTGACTGTTCATGGATGCCGTGTTGCTGATGGTTATGATAACAAAAATAACAGGCACGACAGTCATTAAGAATATTAGCGCCCTCATAATCCACCTTGGTCTCTCGTTACCTTTGTGAGGCTTCTTTACGTTGGGAATTTAATATTACAATGAATTATTTGTGGTGTGAGATATACAGTAAGAATAGAGGTATAGGTACCCTGACGTAGCCTTTTCCGTAGTATGGGTCATCATCGCCTACTTCCTTCGTCTTCATATGTTGTTTATCTTATTTTTTAATCGTTCTCTGTTTCTCTCCTCTTTCATTGCCCTCTCCTCTTTGTTCTCCTACTTGTCCCCTTCTCGTCTGTCCGTAAGTTCCTCTCCCTTTCTCAAAATCATCCTTAGAATTACAATACTGTAGTGGCGGGTAGTGCCGTCAGTGCACCTCACGTGGTGTTCTGTAGGCATTACTTGCGGTTCTTTGCAGCGTCCCTTCGGCCCCTAGCTGCAACCTCTTTCATTCCTTTTACTGTACCTCCGCTCATATTCTCTTCAGTGTAATTTTCCACCCTCTCTAACAGTTGTTTCATAATGTAACCGCGAGGTCTTCCTCCTGTTACACCTATCAAATCTTCTTGACAGTTTCCGTTTCAGCGCCAAATGACCTCATAGGCCCCAGGACTTGGCCTTTGGCCTAAATCTTATATGTAAAGCTGACGGTCGGACTATGTATATATGTATGTTTGCTATAGACGGCGAAACTACAGGACCGAATTGAACCAAAATCGTACCATTTATGTAGATTTTATAGGGGATGGTTTTTACCCGGGTACCGTTTTTATCTGGATATCCGGCCATGCTAACATCTTTATTATTATGTTAGAGGAAGAAAAAAGCATTATTCTGATAGAGATAGAACTTTTCACAATGATTCCAAATATGCTCTTACTTTTCTTCTGCGATGAAAAATAACGATAATAATAGGGGAAGGTTTATCAGGGTTCCGTTTTGATCCAAATATCGGGCCAGGTATCCGGCCATGCTAACTTCTTGAATATTAGTTGTAGAAAAAAAAAGTTAAGCATATCGCAGTTTAACCAGACCACTGAGCTGATTAACAGCTCTCCTAGGGTTAGATCATTTTACGTGGCTAGGAACCAATTGGTTACCTAGCAACGGGACCTACAGCTTATATCTGAGTGGTTGTGGAAAAAAAAAGAAACGTTATCCCGATAGAACTTTTCACGAGGATTCCAAATATGCTCTGACTTTTCTTCTACGAGGGAAAATAAGGATGATATGACGGTTCAAACAATTCCCGCCTACGGTTGCCCACCGCCTGTTTATTCTTATAATCACCATACAGATCAAAGACGTTCTTACCGTAGTCACCACCATAAATAACACTGACAGTAATTGTGATGCTCTCTTCTTCTGCTGGTTTGCGAGCCTTATTGCAGCCCATCACCGTTTGCACCGGATTACTGAGGTTTGTTGCAAGTATCATGACAATTTGGTAATTTGCCGGCAGTGCCGTACATCGTACCCTCAGTCCTTGGAATCTCGGAGAGGTAAATGCTTTTGGAATTTTGAAGATGCTGGGTCAAGTCGTTGTTGGAATGGAAGATTCCCGGAAGCAGCCTTTTATCAGAATATATTTTCTTTTGTTGTCTTCTTCCTAGTTGTCTACGATTTTTATTTCTTATTCTCTCTCTCTCTCTCTCTCTCTCTCTCTCTCTCTCTCTCTCTCTCTCTCTCTCTCTCTCTCTTCTCATTTCTCCACTCGTTCTCTCTCGCCCGCCGCTTAGCTTTTCTGTCTTTTTCGTTTTACCTTCTATCGTTCTCTTCTTCTTTCCCCCTTTCTGTTCATTTCCATTATCGTGCGTCTTCGTCTTTCTCATGGTCATCATCCTCCATTTTTATTCCTCGTTCCTCTCACTTGCTACTTTTGAAATTCTCTCACAACTAAAACCTTGTAATGGATCAGACATACCTCATTCGTCATTCTCTTTTATTATCTCCTTATTTATCTCTCTCTCTCTCTCTCTCTCTCTCTCTCTCTCTCTCAACCACCCCCCACCCTCACCCCCTCTCTCCCAACGGCACAGAAAACTTACAATCCTCCAAACACTTAATGCTTTGGTAACTGTCTCCGGGGAAGACTCGGGTCTGATTTCATAAGTTCAATATTTTTTTCCACTTCTGTGAAGTCGAGGAGAGCACGAGTCGTTGTAGCAACGCTGGCTTTCCCTTCTTTCGCATTAGAAAACAGGGGTTCTGAACTGGCGGTATCCTTCTAGAAGCCCTTGCGGGTATGAGAACCTCATGTTATAGGGGTTTGGGACTTGATCTCTGGATATTTGTGTATATTTGGTTTTAATGTGTCAATGTACGCACGGGTACGTTTTGTAAATGAATATCTATATAAAACTATAGATGCGTTTGAATGTTCTATTCCTAGCTATTCATACCTAAATTATGCATTAAACTAAGTATATTACGTGTCAATGTATACACGGATACGTTTTGTAAATGAATAACTATATAAAACTATAGATGCGTTTGAATGTTCTATTCCTAGCTATTCATACCTAAAGTATGTATAAAACTAAGTATATTACGTTATATTTTCAACAAATATAAGTGGACTTAAGCAAAGGGGGTATAGAACCATACTGGGCAGTTCATTGGGGGTCTGGAGTCATATCAAAAGGTTAGGAACCCCTGAATTAGAAATGAAAGTGACATGAAGGTTCATTTTCATGTATTTTTAATTTGCCTCTTTAATTTCATGTATGAATTTCCTGATTTTTTTTTTCTTACTTTATTCTGTAAAGCTTTGCTCACGGTAGGGGTATTTGGTGCTTGTTTATTTGTTTTATGAAGATACTGGTTTTCATATTTTTATGTGATCATTTTTTTTAAAATCTGAATGCTGAGTGTTGCTGTAGAACCGAGATTATATACATCTTTTGTGCTGATGTTTGGTGTAAAATAAAGTTTTCTGAAAAAAATTCTTAGAGATCTTATGTAGGTGACTTTATTTTCGCTTAGAATGTGTCTCGTCGTACGTTAAAACCAAAGGAAGGCTTGATTCCATGTGTTTTGTCGGTAGCTTTGGTGAGAACGCTTGTGAAAATCAATTTTCAACGCGAGGAACCTCTTGATCACTTTATAAACCGACAAGTTTCTCATTTTCTTTAATCTTGGAATTCAGAGGGGGAACTCCACTAAATATGACAAGAGATCATACAATGGTAGCTGTAGCAGTGTTCACTAAATGAGTGAGGTACGGACTTGTTAGCGGACTGGTGGAAAGAAGGTGGGTTAGGGGATTCGCAAAGCTGTTCTGGTGTCAGGATGTGGTCAAGATGAATGTTTGTGCAAACGTGAGACCTTGGACGAGAGAGAGGTAAGAAGCGCAGTGTGCGTCGAAATGGACTGTGGACTGAGGTTAGGTCCTGGCTTAGCCATCTTTGCAGATATGAAGTGGCTGGTCAATCAAGTCGTCTGCGCAAAGGTTGATCCTTGATTCAGCAAAACGAGGAAGGTAAAATAAAAGTTCTTTATTTTTCTCGTTTTTATTAGAGCAATATTAAGCAGTGAGTATTGTTTAAATTCGCAGTATGATGTTTCCGTTTGTACACACATACCTTTTTCGAAGCTATAAGCAAAAGCACTTCAGGAACGAGAGAGAGAGAGAGAGAGAGAGAGAGAGAGAGAGAGAGAGAGAGAGAGAGAGAGAGAGAGAATAATTTTCTGGATGACAAAAAGGTTAAGGCTAGATGCCCTAAACCAAAGACGACATACAGAATCCTCGTCTTGTTTTTTGAATGAATTATGTGGAAATCCATGATATCGAATTCATGAGAAATATATAAGCAAGATTTTTACATATAAATTCTTTTCGGGTGGAAGTTAAGCTTTTGAAGATGTACATCAGATGCATGCATATGTTAAGCGTGTATTGATGTTCATGTTTGTTGTATGAATTTCTAAGTGTGCATTCATGCATCTAGGCGAACATATACTGGCGGTTCCGCGTATGTGATTATTTTGCTAAGAGGAAAATTATGATCACGCACAGACACATATACCCATATATATTTATATATTCTTGTGTATAGGTATATGTATTATATATATATATACTATATATATGTATATATATGTATATATATACATACATACATACATACATACATACATACATACATACATATATATATATATATATATATATATATATATATAGAGAGAGAGAGAGAGAGAGAGAGAGAGAGAGAGAGAGAGAGAGAGAGAGAGAAACGTTTGAATGGCTGCCCGGAAAATCTTTGCTATTAGTGTATGTCTCGATACAGCCGCCAGAGTGTAAAAAGTAATTTACTTTTGAAATCACATGGGGCCCTTATTGGAATATGCGTTGAAAGAGAGAGAGAGAGAGAGAGAGAGAGAGAGAGAGAGAGAGATGAGAGAGAGAGGAGAGAGAGAGACGGGTGAGGGGGGAGAAATAAACCTGAAAGAAAGAACTGTGTAGAGGAAAGGGAGAAAAAGAAAGAGACTAGAGTCAAAACTGAGAGAAAGAGTGGAGATAAAAATAAGAAAAAAAGCATCTAGAAAGCATAAGCATTAAGAAGAAGGAATTATTCCACCTGCCCCACACTTTTCTTCCCCCCCCCCTCCCCGTCCCCTTCCTTCCCCTTATTCCCAATCTTAGCCTGTAAAGCAGCATCATACTTTTTAATTCTCCCACGCTTTTGATCACTGGATTATGATGATAGTGATGATGAGGATGATGATGGTGTCAAAAAGGAGGTCCCGTCTTCATGTTTGTATTCATTTCAATTTAACTAAGGGTTGCTGGGTCTCTGTCCCTCTCTCCCTGGTCATGCATTTCTGTCGAAGGCTCCGTGGCCTCTATGTTTTTCGCTTACTCGGGGAGTAAGCCTGCAAACTACTATGTTGCAGCGTTGCCGCCTTGACCGCACTCCGGGTGGGTAAAATGACTAAACGTCAGTGTTGCCAATGAAATTGCATCCACTTTTTGCCTCCATAAATGTCAAACTCACCTATCAGTGGGAGATGGAAATTCGATTTGACTTTACGATTTTTTACCATTTTTATTATTTAAGAATTGAATTTTAAGTAATTACATTTTGTATATATGTTTATAGTTTTTTTCGGTATCAAAGCTTGATTATAGAAATTTAACGCAAAGTTATAAGTGTGGTTTTTTAACCAAGACAGATGTAGTCGTAGTCAGTGTGTCCACAGAGAGTTGCCAAATAGTTCTATTTGACCACAAAACGGCAACACTGCTACGTTGTTGTTTTTGTTTGGGGGGGGGGGGGGGTTTGGGGGGGGGGGGGGAGGGGGGGTGATGAGAAAATTCTATGCAAAAGCCTACAAAGGTCTGAAACGGTGTTTTGCGTCGATTTAAATTTACGGGAAGCGAAGAGACAAATTGGGCCATCAGGTAATATGTAGTTGAGTAAAGGATGTTTGGGTAATTAAAGATGGAACAGTTAATTTTATCATAATTGATTCTTAAGTTGTTAGATCGCTGTCTTTCCGTGTTTACCCTGTTATCCAAAAAATCTTTGTTATCAATATATATATATATATATATATATATATATATATATATATATATATATTTTATATAAATGATATATATATATATATATATATATATATATATATATATAGTAAGGTAGTATAGGTAAATATGTATAATTTTTATAAAAATTATATCAATCATATACATATACATACATATATGGATAGATAGATAGGTAAATATGTACAATGTATAAATAATTATATGAATATATATGAATATATATAATAGAATTATATATATATATATATATATATTTATATATATATATATATATATATAATATATATATATATATATATATATAATATATATATATATGGTTATATATGGATAGGTAAATATGTATAATTTCTATGGATAGTGGATAGTATATGTACAATTTCTTTATATATATATATATATAGAATATATATAAAGTATGGATATGGATAAAGGTATAGTACAATTTCTTTATATATATATATATATATATTGCTTAAAAAATCACAGTAGATGCACGTGACTTCATTAAATAAGCAAATACCACAGGAAAATGATAGTCAGAAATCCAAGCGCTTTCGTCTTTATTAAGACATTGTCAAGAAACGAATGAAGTACAATTGGAGAGAAAGTTATTAAGTAAACAACAGATCAAAAATACCAGATGGTTAATTGTCAAAAGGGTAAAAGTTAAAGAGATAATCCAGGATTATCGGATATCACACCGGTCACAAACCAAAACAGATTTAACCCTAACAAAAATTACAAAGTATCCGTACAGTCCAAACCTTGTAAAAACTGAATATGTTAATTTTGTTGCTTATATTTATCTAAAACTTTTTTCATTATGAAGGCATCAAGTTTAAATAAACCAAGACTTATATTTAGAACATTTCCATTATTTGACTTGATGAAACAAGATTCAATGATATTCCTTTAAACTGTGTCATTACATGGGATTAAGGCTCTTGCGTGACTCCAGTTAATAGGATGATCTAATTCTCTCATATGTACGAATAATGCATTCGATATTTGCCCAGTTCTAACAGAATATTGGTGTTGTTTGAGACGTTGTGAAAGAAATTTACCGGTCTGTCCGTAATTCCTTTTTGCAAGGAATTTCATATATGTAGCCTGGAAGAGCTTTAGGAGAATTTTTTATTACTAAACTCTTGACATTAATATTACTGAAAACAACATTTATGTTAAAAAGCTTTATAATTCTAGGAATAAAAAAACCTTTCATCATAGGGTAATTTTAGAATGTTATGCTTACTAAATTAAAGTTTTTCATTAGTTATAGCTCTTTTCCATACCACATCTACAAAAGTCCTTGGGTATTTAAGTTTCAATGCAATATCATAAATAGTTTTAATCTCAGCGTCAATAAACTGCGGGCTACAGACACGTAAAGCCCTTAGGAACATCCCAGAAAAAACAGAGAGTTTAACATTTTGATGGTGATGGAGTATTAATGAACAAAAGAGGCAATGTTAGTTGATTTCCGATTTCTCCAGGCTTATAAGAAGATTAAAGAAGACGAAACAGTGAAAGTGACAAAAGCAGATAAATCTAATGCTGTGGTAATAATGAATAAAAGTGACTATTTAAGTAAAATAATGGCATTGCTAAATGGTACCGATACTTATACGAAACTGAGGTCTGATCCTACACAGACAGTGAACTCCCATTTTAATAAACATATTAAATCCATTCTGAAGGGCTTGGACCATTTAATTAAACAGTTTACACCGCAATGCGGCTCCCTACCTTATATGTATGGTTTAGTCAAGACTCAGTTACGTATAATATATCTAAATGGCTTGTAAATTCGTACACCTTTGGTAGGAAACATTTCTAACACGAATGTTAAAAACAGTGTTGATTTTATAAACAAATTGAATAGTTTAAATTTGAATTTCGATTTTAATATGGTTAGTTTTGATGTTGTCTCTTTATTTACAAAAGTGCCTGTAGATGATTTACTTGAATATTTGGAGGATGAATTAGAACGTCATGGTATTCCCTTAACTGTAGCAAACCTCATTAGTCTCATAAGGTTATATATCAAAGATAGTGAATTTTGTTTTAATGGGGAATTTTTTGTACAAAAGTTTGGCATGGCTATGGGTAATCCCTTATCTCCTGTCCTTAGCAATATTTACAAGGAATTTTTTTAGACAAAACTCTTACCAAGAATTTTGCCCCAAATAGTTATTTGGTTTAGATACGTGGATGATATTTTCTGTATCTGGCCAGTTCACGAAAATCTCCAAGAATTCCTTAATAATCTCAATAATTTGGTCCCTTCAATAAAATTTACTGTAGAGGAAGAAAGAAATTGTAATTTGAATTATCTTGATGTAACTGTCCATAGCAATGATAGAAATTTCACCTTTTCAGTCTTTCGAAAATCAACTAACATTGCCTCTTTTGTTCATTACTACTCCAATCACCATCAAAATGTTAAAATCTCTGTTTTTTCTGGGATGTTCCTAAGGGCTTTACGTGTCTGGTGTCTGTAGCCCGCAGTTTATTGACGCTGAGATTAAAACTATTTATGATATTGCATTGAAACTTAAATACCCAAGGACCTTTGTAGATGTGGTATGGAAAAGAGCTATAACTAATGAAAAACTTTAATTTAGTAAGCATGACATTTTAAAATCACCCTATGATGAAAGGTATTTAGATATTCCTAGAATTATGAAGCTTTTTAACATAAATGTTGTTTTCAGTAATATTAATGTCAAGAGTTTAGTAATAAAAAATTCTCCTAAAGATCTTCCAGGCTACATGTATGAAATTCCTTGCAAAAAGTGTGATAAAGTCTATTACGGACAGACCGGTAAATCTCTTTCACAACTTCTCAAACAGCACCAATATTCTGTGAGAACTGGGCAAATATCGAATGCATTATTCGTACATATGAGAGATTTAGATAATCCTATTAACTGGAGTCACGCAAGAGCCTTAATCCCATGTAATGACACAGTTAAAAGGAATATCATTGAATCTTGTTTCATCAAGTCAAATAATGGAAATGTTCTAAATTTAAGTCTTGGTTTATTTAAACTTGATGCCTTCATAATGGAAAAAGTTGTAAATATAAGCAACAAAATTAATACATTCAGTTTTTACAAGGTTTGGACTGTACGGATACTTTGTAATTTCTATTAGGGTTAAATCTATGTTTTAGTTTGTGACCGTGTGATATCCGATAATCCTGGATTATATCTTTAACTTTTACCCTTTTGACAATTAACCATCTGGTATTTTTGATCTGTTGTTTACCTGATAACTTTCTCTCCAATTGTATTTCATTCGTTCCTTAACAATGTCTTAGTAAATACGAAAGCGCTTGGATTTGACTACCATTCTCCTGTGGTATTGCATATATATATATATATATATATATATATATATATATATATAATAAATATATATATATATATATAATACGTATATATATATATATATAATACGGAACATTTTCCTTTATTTATAGCCTAATGAAATTTCCCTGACCCGGTCTAAATTATCAGTTAGGAATACCTCCTCGCCTTCTTGTGGCCCGATAGAATCCACCCCCGAATGTGCAAGGCCTCCAACTTTTCTCTTATAGCACCTTAACCAAATGGGATTAAAAATGCCGTGTTCTCCAATTTAAAAGGTGAGATCGTAGTTGTGGGAATATGGCAAGAGACAAAATTAAATTTTTTCCTCTCTCTCTCTCTCTCTCTCTCTCTCTCTCTCTCTCTCTCTCTCTCTCTCTCTCTCTCTCTCTCTCTCTATCTCTCTCCTCTAGGTATTGTTAAAATGAAATTTATTATTGAACTCTCGTTTATGATAATTTACTAGTCGATATAATTGATAGAAATCGAGGTTTATTGAATGAAAGTAGGTGCAGTATACCAGTAGACGTCCAAGTTCTGGTCCTTCGGAATATGTGTAGTAATGGTGGTTTTAAATTCGAAACATTTCTTGAAGTTTTTGTTCTTTATTACAAAAACGGAAGGAAATATGGTGGTGGCTGTTTTGGCAGCGCTTCCCCGCCCAGTCCTCCGCGCACACAGGTAAACACTTCGGGTTTTCCACAATTGTCATCAAAGATAAGTAGACAGCATAGTTTGTCTTGGGGATGATATAGAAGTCACTGGAACATGGTAGAAATACTTCAGTCAGAATTATTAAAATATTTTTTAAATAATGAAAGGGTACGTGACTCCAACGCTCTTCATATGTTATTTTCCCTTCTCGTGTATAGATCATGTATCGAACTTTCCAGTAACTATGGAAGCAGCAAGTGGCGCGACCGCATACCCGAAGTGTACGACCTCAAAACGATTACCTTGACAGAAAAACGCCAATCGGCGAGACTTCCTCATTAGAATTCCTTCCACTAAACTATTTTTCAACAAACATCTCCACATCAGTCCCTGTCGCTCCATATTTATTCAGCTTTGTTTCATCACTTCTCATTAACATATAGGTTTGTATGCCCATAGACAGCCTATTACATATGACATCACATCCCGTAGGGGATTAGTGCCATCAGTGCACCTCACGGGGTACACAGTAGGAATTATCAAAGGTTCTTTGCAGCGTCTCTTCGGCCCCTAGCTGCAACCCCTTTCATTCATTTTACAGTATCTCCATTCATATTCTGTTTCTTCCATCTTGCTATCCACCCTCTCCTGCTAATTGTTTCTTAAGTGTGACTGCGAGATGTTCCTCCTGTTAAACCTTTCAAACCTCCCTACTCACAATTTCCTTTCCAGCTCTGAATGACCTCATAGGTCCCAGTGATTGGTCTTCGGCCTAAACTCTATACTTCATTCCATTCCACCCATATGAGATCACACTACACTTGGACATTGCACGATTTTGAAAACTAAACTTGCACATTTTTGTTTACGGTGCGGCCCAGCGCCAGAAAGAATGTGAAAGTTTCAGTTTGGAAGCATCTGGCAACTAGTGCCATGATGAGGCGGGGCCTGCTTCTACGCTTAGAATGAAATGCATCGTGATGACCCTGAATTGATTTAGATGTTAAGGTAATTGATTTTATATTAATTGGATGTTGTGTTTTGATATATCCACATTCCTTTTTGGAATATATTAGCATGGACGAGCGAATGCTTTTCCAAAGAATGCAACCGAAGCATTTGAGACGTTAAAAGGTAAGTAAATCTTAGTTTAATCAGACCACTAACCTGATTAATAGCTCTCCTAGTGCTGGCCCGAAGGATTAGTTTTTTTTCTTTTAATGGCTAGAAACCAATTGGTCACTTAGCAACGGGACCTACAGCTTATTGTGGGATCCGAACCACATTATATCAAGAAATGAATTTCTAATCAACAGAAATCATTTCCTCTGGTTCCGCAATGGCAGCAGCTGGGAGCGACCTCGGGCTACCAAATTGATAGTCGAGTACGGAACCCACTCGTCCAATGAGGAACTGATATTGAGCCGTGAGACTGACAGATTTTACTCCGTATTTTGCTTAAATTCTCACATTAATTCCCATTAATACTGTCAGCTTGATATTACATATAAGAACAATAATGCGTATTTCATAGTTATCTTATAAAATCCAGTTACTAACATCGAAGAACGAACCGGTGTCAATAAAAAATTAAATCAATGTAAAATTCCACGTCATCAGCCGACGGTACACTTACCCAGTAGACTCACCAGCATCACGTCGGGCTCTTTTTCAGCCACGAGGCAACTCATGTCATACCTATACTCTCATATTTCATGGAAATGAAGACCATTTGTGTGCAGGCTTATTCGGTAGTTTAACCAACCGAGTGCTTCACATCTCTTCACTCTCAGTGTTGGAATTTCAGAGTGAAAGATGATGCCAAGCCTGACTTGAAGAAGTTGAAACTGAATGATGGAAGGAAAGCCAAAGATAAGGTACAAAGAACCTGTATAACTGTTTATAATTCGACGTACTATTGTAGATTCACATCGCCTGTGCTGTTGATAAGCCAGTCACGGGAATGGAAACTCTCAGTCTCTTTCGATAGTTCACATAGGCAGGATGTATGTTCTACCGCTCCTGAGGGATACTTTTGAAAGACGTATCCATCAGGAGCGGTGGAACATACATCCTGACTACGTGAATTCTCGAGAGAGACTGAGAGTTTCCAGCCCCTGTGAGTGGCTTATCAACAACCAATCAGGAGCGTCGTAAGGGACGGGACTAGACATCAAATGCACGGTTGATGTGAATCTACTATAGGTAACTTTTCTGCTTCTGTGTGGACTGGTTGACGGTAGGGCGGGAGCGGCTCAAGGACCTGACAAACATGATCCAAGTTCCATTCCTTTCAGCCTCGGGAACCGCTTTGACTGATTGCACACACACACACACACACACACACACACACACACACACACACACATATATATATATATATATTGTGTGGTGTGTGTGTGTGTGTGTATGTATATATATATATATATATATATATATATATATATATATATGTATATATATATGTGTGTGTGCGTGTGGTTATTTGTTTGTTTATATATGTATATATACATGCTATATATATATATATATATATATATATATATATATATATATATATATATATATATATATATATATATATATGCATGTATGTAATTCTTTATATATGTATATATATATATATTATATATATATATATATATATATATATATATATCATACATACATATATATACATTTACACAAATACATACATACATATTGTAAATAAGAAAGCAACGAGATAATAAACAAAGCACTTGGATCTCTCTCTCTCTCTCTCTCTCTCTCTCTCTCTCGTCGTCTCTCTCCCCCCCATCTCTCTCCTCCCCCCCTCACAGATCCCCAAATCCCAAATTAATTCCATAAAAGACAGCAATAATCCGTGGCTCTACCCCGTCCCTGTGAGTAAAGTCCATATAAAGTGAATTTTAGCTTCCCCCTCCCTGTGGCACTCCCCCTCCTCCTCCCCCTTTCTCTCCCCCTTCTCCTTTCATTGTCCATTCCCTTCACATGCCACGGGCCCCAAAAACTTCTTCTCCCCTTGTTCGGTTTTTATGAATTCTGAAAACCTATCGACCTTGTCAAACAGAAACCCATGTTTTTGTGTGTGTGTGTGTGTGTTTTGGTTAGATGGAGTAAGGCTTTTGTCCTGTTATGCCGATGATGGACGGCGGATTGTGTCTTATTTAGGATTTTTATATTTGTATTTTAATCATCCGAATTGTTTGTCGTCATTGGAGTATTCC
Organism: Macrobrachium nipponense; assembly: GCF_015104395.2. NCBI lineage: Eukaryota > Metazoa > Arthropoda > Malacostraca > Decapoda > Palaemonidae > Macrobrachium > Macrobrachium nipponense. The sequence continues at coordinate 28,228,364 of NC_061105.1, forward strand.
AAGTGTTATGCTTAGCGCATTGTGGGCTTAAGTATTGGTCAGATTGTACTGTCATTTAACGCTTTATTATATGAGATAATGCAAGTTTAAGCGAAGTGTCAATTAAATTCTTATTATTATTGTTACTCATGAAATATTCGAAGGGAGACCGAACAAAGTACAGGTGGAAATAAGAGAGGAATAAAGTCAAAGTCATAACTAGCGGAAGAGGTAATACATTGGCAGACAAACCATTGAGGAATACATCAGAAACACTTAGTTTTACGTTTGGCAAATTAGTAACGATATACTGAGTGGTTTCTCTAGTAAATAATTTGATGATTGATTGCAGCATGTATTATTATTATTATTATTATTATTATTATTATTATTATTATTATTATTATTATTATTATTATTACTACTACTTTATTGAGTAAACCTTCTCACGTTGCAACTTCGAATGGCCATTAGATAAAAAAAAAAAAAAAAAAAAAGTCTTCGTCAGCATTGAATGGTATTGTTGATAAAGAGAAGAGCAGAGGAAAATCAGAGAACGAGTAAAATGTAAACATATATGAGAATCAAATTTGAGTCACGTGCTACCATGGAGACTGTAACATCTTATACGCTTCTGAGCTTTCTGTCTGTCCTTCCACAGTTTTCATGTCCGCCCTCAACTCTGACAAACTACTAAGGCTAGAGGGCTGCAAAATAATATTTTGATCATCCACCCTCCAGTCTTCAAACATACCTAATTGCAGCACTCTACCCTCAGTAGTTTTTTTTTTTATTTAATTTAAGGTTAAAGTTAGCCATGATCTTGCGACTGACAACGCTATAGGACAGGCCACCACCGGGCCTGATTATGCGTTTACACTTTCGCCTCCACATTAGAATGCAAATTTCCCCGTTCAGTCGTTTGACATTTCAGCGTTCTACGTAACTCATTGCCGTTTCAACCAGACTCCCAAGGTCTGTTGCAAGTTCCGATAATTGGCACGGGACCTCTTGTTAGGCCAAAGGTGCCCGAAACCTCCTCTTGAATAAGAACTTCACAAGTTAAAACTGGATGAAAATCACTTATTTCTGAGCACATCATTATGCGTGACTCTTCAGGGTTTGGTTGTTTGACTGTTGTCTTCATGTAGTCGATTATTTTTGTATTTTTTGGTTACTGTGCTTTCCCTATTGAACCCCTTATGCAAGTTGCATTAAACATTTTAACTAGTGTTGCAGCTTTACTACATGAAATACTGCTACTACTAGTGCTAATACCACTAATTCTACTACCCATAATGATAATAAAAATAATGTAATTCGACTGGATATTTCTTGTTTGTCCAGCCCGGGTTGGGACGGGGTACGTAGGGAATCGGGAAGGTAGGGGAGAAATGACGGGTAGTGCTGGGTTCCAGCACAGCATAGCGCGCGCGCCATCAAGCTCGTCGTCATAATTAATAATAATAATGATATGACATTCTTTGTTTTCCGTCAAATACCCATTGCCTTTCTCCCTAGCATGAGCTGGAGAATGCATCGGCTGTCTTTAAGGATGCAGTTTAAATGGGTCGTTAAAATTAATTTTTTCATTATATATATATATATATATATATATATATATATATATATATATATATATATATATATAAAGCGAACACCATAGGAAAATGAGAGCGAGAAATATTCATACCGAGCACTTACTTGTGTCTCGCCGATGCTGGAATAAACATCTTGCGAAAGCGCTTGATACGGGTATTCTGACTTTTATTTTCCTATTGTCGCTTATACTAAATCACGTGCGACTGTGATTTTCTGAGCATACACGTGTATATATATATATATATATATATATATATATATATATATATATATATATATATATATATATGAAGAGCTACTGATTTTTCTTTTTTTTTTTACTTTGTGCCAAGTTTTTCACATTGTACGAAGTTATTATTTCGTCCGTTTCTTTCTTTTCCATTTACTATTTACTCCGAAGTTTTCTGCTCTGTCCTTTATCCCCCTTGAAAATATCGTTAGTTGGACACTTAACTCGAAACATCTTTTACCAATATATTTGTTCTGCTTGCAGGACCTTTATCCTTATCCAGATTACATTATATTTATTTTGCTTACTTAATTTTGAGGTTTTATTTTTTCTCGCCTTTCATGGTAAATGTTGGGAAAAACTTTTCTCAAAGGAATATTGCAAACCCCGAGTACATTTTTTCAGGCATCTTCATCACACGACTTTAGTCATATATTTCTTTTTTTCTCTCACTCTCTCCTACCGAAGCATCTTGGTAGTTGCAAGTGATGACTAGGAATTCAATTATCCCCTTATTTCTGATTAATGGCGAATAAGCACCGTATGGGGTGGGCCCGTCGATTCCTTCTCTCTCTCTCTCTCTCTCTCTCTCTCTCTCTCTCTCTCTCTCTCTCTCTCTCTCTCTCTCTCAAGATCTTCCGTAAGCCGCCACTACTCCCTTAGCAAGGCAATTTGAATCAAGGACAGACTGGATCGAATATGCCAAGAAAAAGGTGTTAGGTATTTAAACTTTTGGGACAGATTTGTAGGGGAGAAAAACTATATAAAAGAGATGGAACTCACTGGAAATTGGAAGGAGCAGAATTATTAGGAAACCTTCTTAACGAAAACCTCTTGAAACACCTCAGTGAACTGAACATTCAAGGGAAGAAGTCTTAAATCTCCCAGAATTTGGTTTGTAATAGCAATACGTGAAACATTGACAATAAGGGAAACTAATAAAGCCACCGAGGACAAAAGAGAAGTTACAAAAGACCTTCAAAGTGGCGCTGTTTAATGCACAGTCTTTTCGGAACAAAGTAGATCCCTTCAAATCGTTGATAGCAAGTGAAGAATTAGACATAATACGTATCACAGAAGCATGTCTACAAGAGGCCACAAAACTCTTTGTAGGAGAGTACCAAATAGAAGGATATGAGTTGT
>NC_061105.1:28236316-28238816 GCF_015104395.2 Macrobrachium nipponense
CACAGTTGATGGTCGAAAGCTTTAATCCTGTACAAGATATATATATTTTTAAACTACAAGAGGATGTTACTTCATTGTGGATTGTATCCCCATATATATATAATATTATATTAAATATATATATAATATATATAACATACATACATATATGTATTATTTCATATATATACACACTTACATACACATAGGATTATCAACACATTGATCACTGACTCTTTCACTCTCTAATAGGTTGAATTTCCCCAATATTGGCCACTTCATAACCGTACACAAAAGGCGCATCAGCTGTGCATCGAACTCCAACTCAGCCTTGCTCAGTGTTATCAAGGCGCTTCCATCCCATAAAGATATCAAAAAGCCCTAGAAATGTTTTACGATCTACTTATACCACAACAATCACTCTGCCATGTCCTTTGTTTCTATGTCTTGGCTTCATCTCTATTGGTGTAACTGGCAAGGGAACCCACGTAGAAGATATATGCACAAGAACACAGCGTTACCAATCCCCAGGATAGGATACACTTCTTTCTCCCACTGTCATACTAAAGCATTCTTACTTACATAGTTCTCTCATATGCCAGATGACAAAGTAAATCATAGAATATGACAGTACAGTCATAATAAACATTATTGATACTTGTGCATATTCCTCAATCATTCATACGTTTTCCTATTACATTAATATGCAGATGTTTTCCTGTCTATATAAACCACCTTTTCATCATAAATAGAGATGATGATATTTTCAAGTAGAATTTCCAATAGATTTTATATATATCAGATTAACTCTCAGTGGCTGTAGTTGACATTTGTAACCTATATGATGGGACTTACCCATAAACATGGATAATTAATCTGCTTTCTTGAGTCATTAGCTTTCCATATTCTCCTTATCCTACTGCATTTTTTAAAAGTGTACTTCATGGAGAGATAGTTGTTGTAGAGTTAATTAGGCTACCTCTTTCTCTCTCTGTCGGAGGTCTGGAAGATGATGGGCTGAACCCCTTTTATCAGCTGTTGTTGCGGAAGCAAGGCACGGGCATAATTGTGCTAGACAGGAGTAGGCACATAATACCAGTTTGACCTGGCACAGGTAATAAGGATAAAACTTTGGAGTTACACCAAGCTAGAGAAGGTCGGTATCACCAGAACGAAGAACCTACATGCCAAAGGTTATTATTACTGGACAACATAGTTTCCCCAATGTGTAGATCCAATTTGTTCTTCTACTTTGCCGATTTTGTTGGATACAATAAATTCTGAAAAGCCTTTGTTAGCCACACTTCATCATGGAATACCGTGCGCTAGAGGGAAAAGGCTGGTCTGGGGTATTCTACTGACTGAGACACAATCCTTAATGTTTCTCTGGGTAGGGAATGTAAAAGAAGTTTTGATTTTAACACCATCCTTTGTCCCTTTGCTTAGTAACCTCTAATAATAGGATGTGTTCTTAAACTCTAACAGTTTAGGTCTGGAAAATCATACCTTTAAAATTTGCTGGAGTATTTAAAGAAAGATATAAAGCTGTAATTTTAAAGTCCTTGCATTGATATTGTTACTGTGGTCCTTTGTTGATTGTTAAAGCAATTAATTATTGATTGTTGCCAATATTGCGTCTGTCTTGTAATCTGCAGTTTTAAGTTATTCATTCATCTGCGAATTAGGAATTTTGTGAAGTTACAACCTTTGATTTACAGTGTATGGCTTGTCATTTCTGTTAATCCAGATAATTGTCATTTTCAGTATAGTGGCAGTTTTGTTGATTACTCATTTTCAGCACATTCACATTTTTGTTGGCCCTGTCACTTTCAGCATTGACAATTTTGTTGACCTGTTATTTTCAGCACAGTGGCATTTGTGTTGACCACTGTCACTTTCAGCATGGGCAATTTGTTGACCACTGTCATTTTCAGCACAGTGTCATTTTTGTTAACCACTGTCACTTTCAGCATTGACAATTTGTAGACCACTGTCATTTTCAGAACAGGGGCATTTTTGTTGACCACTGTCACTTTCAGCATTGGCAATTTGTTGACCACTGTCATTTTCAGCACAGTGGCATTTTTGTTGACCACTGTCACTTTCAGCATTGACAATTTGTAGACCACTGTCATTTTCAGAACAGTGGCATTTTTGTTGACCAGTCACTTTCAGCATTGACAATTTGTTGACCACTGTCATTTTCAGCACAGTGGCATTTTTGTTAACCACTGTCACTTTCAGCATTGACAATTTGTAGACCACTGTCATTTTCAGAACAATGGCATTTTTGTTGACCAGTCACTTTCAGCATTGGCAATTTGTTGACCACTGTCATTTTCAGCACAGTGGCAATTTTGTTAACCACTGTCACTTTCAGCATTGACAATTTGTTGACCACTGTCATTTTCAGCATTGACAATTTGTAGACCACTGTCATTTTCAGAACAGTGGCATTTTTGTTAACCACTGTCACTTTCAGCATTGACAATTTGTAGACCACTGTCATTTTCAGAACAGT
>NC_061105.1:28241316-28268816 GCF_015104395.2 Macrobrachium nipponense
ACCCAAATGGCATAACTCAAAAGGTCATATGGAAAAGGACATCTCTGAAATAAAGGTTAAAACTATAAAAAGACAAAGCCCCACACGGGCTTAAAAGTACGCTTATCCATTCTAGCTGTGAACACAATCACTAAACAATCAAGACATAGGGGCTGCTTCTAAGAGCCCAGTTATCTTACTCTCCCATTGTGTAGGGGAAACAGCTCGTACGTGCACAAGCACGAACTTACTCACAAGACACTCCCCATAATATGACGCCATTGATTCGTCACAAGTTCATTGCACTGGAATAGAACGTGACGTCATAACAGCTCATTATCACGCCCATAAAATCTACTCAAAACCAGATTCTTGCTTCCACTTATGCACGGACATAGGACGTGACCTGGCACCATCCAAGGTGACTGGGTCAACATTTTTGGAGCTAACGCTGAATCTGTCCTTGTAAGAACTTTGTTTCTACGGAGAGTCAAAATGGTGACATCCATCGTATCAAGAATGTCACTGTTCACAGCATCCGCTTATCAACCATCAGTTAAAAAAATTAATTAATTTAACATTATATATATATATATATATATATATATATATATATATATATATATATATATATATATATATATATATCTATATATATATACATACATGTGTATATGTGTGTATATATATAATATACATGTGTATATATATATATATATATATATTTATCTATATATATTTATATATATATATATATATATATATATAGATAATAGTTTTTTGTTTTTCATGGGGAGCTTCTGACTTAGTTCTGAGTACATATGTTTAGTGAACACCAATTCAGAAAGACTAATTACATTTATTAATTATTATTATTATTATTATTAGTTTTCCGTTAATGACGTATGACTTTTTTCTATTTTTCGATCTGTTCTTTCCTCTTGCTGTTCAACGTCATGGCCCTTTGGCTTGTTTCTGTAGGATGCGTTTAGTATAAATATTGATCTGTGCTGTGAGTAAAGATGGTTTCTGTACGTATGTGTATCCATTAAACTCCCCCTAGTAAACTATTAGTACCCCGTTGGGGGTTAGTGCCGTCATTGCACCTCTTGCAAGCGCCTCAGTGGCGTGGTTGGTTTGGTGTTTGCTTCTCTCACCTCGGTGGTCGCGGGTTCGATTTTCGGCCATTCCATTGAGGAGTGAGAGATGTGTATTTATAGTGATAGAAGTTCACTCTCGACGTGGTTCGGAAGTCACTTAAAGCCGTTGGTCCCGTGACTTCCGAACCACGTCGAGAGTGAACTTCTGTCACCAGAAATACACATCTCTCACTCCTGGTTCCATGCAACGTAAAAACACCATACAAACAAACAAAACAAACCTCTTGCGGTTCTTTGCAGCGTCCCTTCGGCCTTTTGCTACACCCCCTTACATTCTTTTTACTGTACTTCCGTTCATATTTTCTTCTTTTCCGTATTACTCTCCACCGTCTCCTAACAGTTGATTACAAATCAACTGCTTTTGAGGTTTTACTTCTGTTACACCTTTCCAACCTTCTTACTGACCTGTTAGTTTCCGTTTCAGCGCTGAGTGACCTCATAGGTCCCAGCGCTTGGTCTTTGGGCCTAAATTCCATACTCTATTCTATTCTTAACGAAATGTCCTTATGAGAGACCCTTATGATAGAGAGAAAAAAAAAATTTAAAAAACCTAAGATCTCTGCCACCCGAGAACGTCTTCGAGATTTTAACCTCGTTAACAGTCCACGACTAAACTCTACGGAACCAACCGGCCGTATTTAACTTCCGCCCGCGTTTATGAAATCAAAAGTGACTGAATTCTGAACTCCTGCCTTTCCTCTTATTCAGATTATGAACATCGGCTGTCTTTTAGCACATGTTATCACTGAATAAAGGAGAGTAGTAAGAAGAACTGGAAAAACTTGTATAAAAACATTTCAACCGATGCTGACTTCCTTGTCATCATCTAGTAGTGGTAATATTAATATATATGTATATGTATATATATACATTACTATATAGAGATAGATAGATAGATATATGCTATCTTTTTGTTTGAAAACGATCCAAATATGATGTGGCTTTACTGTAGGTATTTATGGGTTGTGGTTGAGTGGTTGGTTGTTACTCTCCTTCCAAACCGCATGAATGTGCCAGGGTTTTATATATATATATATATATATATATATGATAATATATATATTTATACTATAATATATATAGAAATATTATATATATATATATGTGTGTGTGTGTGTGTGTGTGTGTGTGTGTGTGTGTGTGTGTGTAAATGTAATGAAAAAATGGGAAGAGATCTGAGGACTAGACTGAATAATGTTGTGCTCATAATAACCAGCTCGTGATAAGAAATAAGCCATTTTGAATGAATGTTGTCTTGAAATAATTTTCACTCATTTCAAGGAAAATACGTGGCACATTTAATAAGCTGCTTCAGTTTAATGATAAAGAACCATAACCTCCTTTGTCATCATGGTGGGCAAGTCTCCTGGCCATGAGTCAATCATTCAAGCGCAGGTGATTATTTACAATGTTTCTAAATGGTTTAAATCTTCCAGTTATGATTTCAAGTGTATTAGCCTTTTCCTTGATAGTAAATATACTAAAATGCAGTGTCGTTTACAGGATTTTTTTCTCCATAGAGCTCTGAAAAAAAGGGATGCTTAGCGTGTTGGAAGATTTCTGAATATAGGAAACTCATGTAAAAATTGGCCTACAACAAACTCTTCCATCCCAGCGAAATAGATGGAGTTTAGATAGATCTAGCATTACTTAACCAGCAGCAGTGTAGACAGATAGTAACCGAGAAATAAGTGTGAACAAATTCAAGGGGATATATAATTTCAAAGTGTACACTGGCTCTATCTTACTAAGTCTTGTAGACAGTTGATTACAAGCGAGTAAGTTATATTCTGGTTCATTATCGCCGCCTAATGTCCTGTTTAGCACATGTCAGATTGTAGTTGTAAGTTATTTTTTATCTTCTCCTTTTTCTTATAAAATCTGTCGCATTTTCAGATTTGTCGTATTTCCCTTCTGATGTAATATATTCACGAAAAAAAGTATTGCTTTAGTTTTCCCGTGTTAATAAATTTATTCTCTTTTTATTTTCCCGTATTCATAAAAGGTAGATGAGTTCTTTTTTCTTTTTTATTGTTGTTACACAAAATTATAATTGCTTTTCCCGTCTATTTTCCCTTAGTTATAAATATAAATTCTTATCATTTCTCTCCATTTTGCCTCGAAGAAACACCTCGTTTGCGGTACCCTGAAGGCAGCCAGCCGGAGCCAACCAGCGAGGAAAGATAGAAAAAGAAAAAGACGGCCAAGTGAAGCTATTTTAGTAATTCATCTCCCATTGAGACGACCGGGGAATCACATTTTGAGAAGCATCATCGAATCGCATTTGAGAAACACCACCTTTGAACCGACGGTTATGTACGCATGGAAGGCGAGGGCGAGGGAGGAGGTCTCTCCTCTGAGGAGGAGGAGGAGGAGGAGGAGGAGGAGGAAAAGGAAGGGGGTGGAAAAGGGAACTTTATTCTCTAAGAAGAGCCATAGAAATCAATCTTATTTCCCCCTTAGAGGAGCCGCGGGAATCAATCCCTTTGATTAAAGGCGAATAGATAAACCTGACCCCAACCCCCCAAACCCCCAACCGTCCATTCCCCCTCCCTCCTCTCCCGTCCTCTCCCGTTCCAGGATGTCCTGGGATAGAGGCGGCTAGGCGAAAGGAAGCCGAGCGGTGGTTCAAAATAGCCAGCCTCCGCCGCCGACTCTTCTTCTTCTCTCATCTTTCCGGGGCGCTCGCTCTTAAGAGATTCAGGCATTTCTCCACTGCTCTTTGATGGCGTCGCATATTGTCAGGGGGACGGAGGTGCTAATTTATTATTTATTGTTTTATGAGTGTTTGCTGATGGTATTATTTATTATTTTTATGAGTGTTCGCTTGATGGGATCTACATGTATATATATATATATATATATATATATATATATATATATATATATATATATATATATATATATATTCGGAGTATTTCTAACGAAATTTATGATGAATTTTTTAGATGCCCTTTTCAGGGTATAATATGCACACCTACGTACATACATACATAAATACATACACAAGGGTGTATCACGGGTTTATGTAATTTATCTCTGGAAATGAAAGTAGAAGTAAATCTGAACAGAAAATGTTCGTTAAAGATATGGATTTTAAAGATTCGTTTGTCGGTTAGGGGGAATATTTAAATAACAGCTGCTCTCGGGCAAAGGAGATTGTTAACGGACGGTTGGAGTAGCCGGGGGGGGGGGTGGTCGAAGTGTATGAGGCAAGTGCCTTGCTCGTCTTTTAATTATGAGTTTTTCTTGCGAGTAATCTAATCTTGATGATTAGCTTACAGCGGTACCACATGGATTTACGTATCAAGTAAGTAGTGTAAGTGTTGCTAGGTAACATTTATTTGTGATCATTGAATTCTATTGCGGTTTGTCCTGCCGCATCGCCATAGAATTGTTGAATCAAGGAATCATGGCTAGGAGTAGATGCATATGATTGGTGTCTGATGAATACTTTTGAAGGAGAGGTAGAGATTTTTGATAATCCTTTTTCAATCTTTGATAGGTGTCTAATGAATAAGCCTACCTCTGATCGAGGGGAGACTCGATAGGCCTTTCTTTTCGTTTACTTTTATCGTATCGGCGTCCAATGAATAACATACCTTTGTTCAGTATTTAAAGAATACATTTGATTTGGAGGTATTCTATTGACATTGGCCTAATCACTCCATCCTCCTCCCCCTTCCCCCCCCCCCCCCCCCCCCCCCCCCATATCCCTGACTACTCCTACAACATCCCTTACGCCACCTCACTTGCCTAGAGCAGTGATAATGATAAACGGTTATAATTCTAATGATACTGATATGTTGACCCTTGTTTAGACCGATTAACATCGCTTAGTTTAGCAGGAACTCATTCTTTTACAGCTAGAACTAAATCCTTCTGTCAGTAGTTTTAAGTAGCTAAGTGCGGTACCTGTAACACTAGACCCTCATCTCACATTTTTAGTTTTTTTAATTTATATATTTTTTATCTACTTCCAGTACCAGACCCTTAACGTCAGTCAGTCAGTTCTGCGCATCTTAGTCCGATACCGACCACTAAACGTCAGTCTGTTTTTGCCATTATGATACAGCTCGTATCCAATACTTTATTTTGTGTTATCTCACTCTGTGTTATCTCCTTTTACTGCCTAGTTCCGCTTACACCAGACCTTCAGCATCACTCGTCAGTCTAGTATGGCTTGCATCAGACTCTCTGGATTTAGAGCTTTCTCATATTTGTCCCGCTTATGCTTAGTGTACCAGTCCCCTCATCGTCACTCAGTTTTGCATGTCTTGGTTTGGAACGTCTTGTATCAGACTCTTGAACGTCACCCGAGTTTGCACGCACTTTATCGGCCGTGTGGCAAGTAGAGAAAGGGTGAAATTATAAATTCTGCCTCAGAAATTGGTTATCACAACTGAATGAATAAGGGAAATTCTAGGTTAGCAGTTGTAGCAAGGAAGAGCTATAAGGAGGAGGGACTCGTGCCTTCAGCTCAGTGTAACAGTGCCCAAAATAATATCGATAAAACAATGTGAAGGTCTTAATTTTATCTTTACAATAATTTATTGAATGCTTATAAGTCGTTATCGATTTTCTTTTTACTTTCTATGTTAAAAATATTGAACTTATTTTTAATATTTCACTTTCTTATACTTTCCATAAGTACGTTCCTTGGCGATTTGCTTCTGAACTCTAAGAGTATATGACGAGTGTTCTCAACTTTATGGTCCAACGAGTTTCTTATAAGGAGTAAGGCCACTTTGATGACCGAAGGAAAGTGATTTAAGTGTGCTGATGGAGAATTATGTCAGGTTGAAATGGTAACGAGATGATTGTATCTAAGCATCATTCCATATCAGTCTAGTCTACATGTTTTACCATTCTGTATTTGCGGTCAGAAATTATATTTGAGTAATGGTCGGCGGTTTGTAAACTCCTAAGAATGTGCAAAAATTATTATTATTATTTTGTGTGTGGGGGGGTGGGGGGGGGGGGTGCTATCACAGTCATCCTATTCGACTGGGTGGTTTTGATAGTGTGGGGTTCCGGGTTGCATTCTGCCTCCTTAGAAGTCCATCACTTTTCTTACTATGTGCCCTGTTCCTAGTACCACACACATCTGCATGAGTCCTGGAGCTACTTCAGCATCTAGTTTTTCCAGGGTCCTTTTCAGGGATCTTGGGATCGTGCATATCCCATATCCTTCGCATTTCTAATTTCAGGTTTGGGTAATTATAAATTTTTTTCCGTTCTTTCTCATCTAATCTGCCGTCCCAAGGTATTGCGACATCAATGAGTGATACTTTACTCTTGATTTTGTCAGTCAACGTCACACCCTATCAGTTCTGATACCATAGTCCTAGATGATCTTTACCCGATCGTTTTCTATCACTCCCTCAGTTTGGTGTTCGTACAACTTGTTACTGCAAGCTAGCTGGTGTTTGTTGCACAGGCTCCAGCCTAGGGCTTTTGCTAATGAATCATGCCTCTTTTTGTACTGGTTCTGTTCTTGGGCAGGACATTCACTTAATACGTGGTTTTATGGTCTACTTTTTCATATTGCACTTCCCTCAGATTGGTAATGTTGTTTCCTTCTGTCGTTCTTTGCATATATTTGGTTCATAGGGCCTGATCTTGTGCTGCTGTCATCATTCCTTCAGTTTCCTTCTTGAGCTCTCCTCTCTGTAGCCATTGCCATGTTTCATGGCTGGCCAGTTCTTTAGTCTGGCTCATGTACTGTCCGTGCATTGGTTTGTTGTGCCATTCCTCCGTTGTGTGTCATTCTCCTGTCTCTGTATATTTCTGAGTCTTCGGCTACTTTTGTCAGTCCTGCTTCCCATACACTCTTTAGCCACTCGTCTTCACTGGTTTTCAGATATTGCCCCAGTGCTCTGTTCTCGATGTTAACTCAGTCCTCTATGATTAGTAGTCATCTCCCTCCTTCTTGTCCTGTTATGTATAGTCTGTCTATATTTGCTCTTGGATGTAGTGCTACTTTGTGTATTGTCATGTGTTTCCCGGTTTTTGGTCTTCGTCCACTCCACCACTCCTGTGCTGAATCTGATTACTATAGTAGATTCACATCAACCGTGCATTCGATGTCTAGGCCAGCCCCTTACTACGCTCCTGATTGGCTGTTGATAAGCCAATCACAAGGCTGGAAACTCTCAGTCTCTCTCGAGAGTTCACATAGGCAGAATGTATGTTCCACCTCTCCTGAGGAATACTGTTTTAAAGACGTATCTAAAGAGAGGTGGAACATACATCCTGCCTATGTGAACTCTCTTGAGAGAGAGTGAGAGTTTCCAGCCCTGTGATTGGCTTATCAATAGCCTCCTGATTGGCTGTATGTTACACCTCTCCTGAAGGGACTGGCCTAGACATCAAATGTACGGTTGATGTGAATCTACTCTAGTACTGACCATGTGTTTATGACTTTCATCATATTTCCAGCGTTGAGTTTTTACTTGAGTATCGCCTTAAGTCTCTGCATATATTCTTTCCTGATCGTGCCCTTCATCCCTTGGTATTTTTATATCCTCTCCTTCTGTTATTGCCTGTCTCATCTGTGTGTTTGATGCTATTCCCATCCGTTGTTATGTTTGTTTTTGTTCGTTGACAAAAGTGTTCAAGTTATCACCGTTTGTTAGTAATACGATTTATTAATATAATTGTGGATTTTGAACGGATCTAATTCAATCATGACTTTGTGAATGATTTTAGTATTATTATTATTATTATTATTATTATTATTATTATTATTATTATTATTATTATTTGTTCCTTTCCCAGCCCCAATGAATATAATCTTCGAGAAAAGTGAAGTTTGTATCCAAAGTGTACGGGAGACATTACCTTCTTTCAGTATGTGTTATCTTTTCACTCTCCGCGAGGCAACATAGATGCGATAGAACCCAAGTCTGATCACATATCGAAGCCCCTAGAAAGATCAAAAAGATTTATTTGGAGTGTGTTTGCCGTCAACAAATAAGGTTTAATGGATGTGTCGAACGGACGGCCTGGGAGGAAGTCTTAGGAGACCTTACGAGAGAGAAAAGACATAGGAAGATAATGCGAGAGAGAGAGAGAGAGAGAGAGAGAGAGAGAGAGAGAGAGAGAGAGAGAGAGAGATTGAACAGTTTAGAAATGTTGGAATAGATGAATGGTGAAAAATAAAGATGAGTAGGGCAAATTAATAAGGGAATAAGGACCACAGAGAGCAATAGATGATATCAAACGGTATTAGAGTGAGGAAATATCAAAGGCTTAATCACAGGTGAAGAAAATGTCGATCTTCGATATACTGGCTATCAGACATTTCAACTCAAAATGAAATGTACACTGAAAAAGAAAGGCTGGAGTTATTGTTGGAGCAACAGTTGCGCGCTGAGAGAGAGAGAGAGAGAGAGAGAGAGAGAGAGAGAGAGAGAGAGCCAATACAAAATCGACCATTCGTTCTCGGAGAAGGTTTATCCTCAAATATTCCTAAGTCAAATTGTCACGACATTTCGTTCAGAAACGGTCATGCACGTAGACGAGCTCATCAAAAAGACAAAGAGAGAGAGAGAGAGAGAGAGAGAGAGAGAGAGAGAGAGAGAGAGAGAGACTGGGACAGAACGACTGACATCGAGATCGGAAGATACATGGATGGATTTTTTTTCTCTGGCGGATTTTTTTTTTTTAATTAGTAGTAATTGTGGCGAGGGCATGACGTTGACACAGACCCTTAATTGTCACCACGAAGACTGTGTCAATGTTTAGATGGGGCACTAGCACCCCTTTTATGAGTCTCTCTCTCTCTCTCTCTCTCTCTCTCTCTCTCTCTCTCTCAGGAAATCTCCATTCGTCTCTTTACGTTTTACCATTTCTCTTCTTACCTATGGAATTTCAATATCTTTCTCCTTTCTTTTTCTTTGTCCTACTTCAGAAACTCTCTCTCTCTCTCTCTCTCTCTCTCTCTCTCTCTCTCTCTCTCTCTCTCTCTCAGGAAATCTCCATTCTTCTGTTTACGTTTTACCATTTCTCTTCTTACCTATGGAATTTCAATATTTTTCTCCTTTCTTTTTCTTTGTCCTACTTCAGAAACTCTCTCTCTCTCTCTCTCTCTCTCTCTCTCTCTCTCTCTCTCTCTCTCTCTCTCTCTTGTGTACCTATGCAACCATTATTTTCGTCATTTTTTTACACGTTTTCTCTGAATTATTCTCAGTATTTGATTCTGCGAAACGAAAAGAGGTTGTTGTGGATTACTATGAAATTATATATGTATATATATATATATATATATATATATATATATATATTTATTATATATGTATATACTTATATATTTATAACACACATATATATATATATATATAAGTATTGACTGCGACATATCTGTTAGAACAGAATTCGCTCTACAGGCATATAATGAAGCCTCCCTGTAGAGTGAGACAGTTGTTCTCCAAAATATATAGAGCATTAACTTTCTTCATTTTGGCGTTTTTATCGCCTCCTTTTATTATATATATAAGATATATATATATATATATATATATATATATATATATATATATATTTATTATTACTGTATAATTGTAGTGTCTGTATATGAACGTCCATCAGAGAACATGTTTAATTTGTATGGTGGAAGGTAGATAGATTATGATGTTAAGAGGTAATTATATGTGTTTGTTGCCGGAAGAATATTATGTATATATTACTCATACTGTTATTGCGATTACAAGAAAGATATGATAATGTAATCATTCGAAGCATGTCATTGAAATTTTAAATATTCCCTGTTCATTTTATCTGTAGAAGTATAGCAAAATTTATAAAAGTTACATTTTTCTTTTAGCACATTACTTGTTAATTTTTGTTAGGGAGTCGTATTTTCTTTTATTTTCATCTGATTAACATCTGAAATCACGGTAATTGTTTTATAATAATGCTAAACATGACTTTAGTAGCAGTAAGGGCAAATATTGGGTCATCTCTTGTTATACACACACACGCACACATATATATATTCATGAGTGTGGGTTTGTGTGTGTGTATGTATAATATATAACTTATATATATATTATATATATATATATATATATATATATATATATATATATATGTATATGTATATATATGTGTGTGTGTGTACATGTACATGTACATGTACATGTACATGTACATGTATATATATATATATATATATATATATATATATATATATATATATATATGTATGAGTGTGTGTTTGTGTGTGTGTATGTATATATATAGACTTATATATAGTATATTATATATATATATATATATTTATTTATTTATTATTTATATAAATAATATATAGATATATATATATTATATATATATATATATATTTATTTATTTTAAATTATTTATAAAATATTATATATATATATATATATATATATATGTTTATATATGTGTGTGTGTGTGTTAGTGTGTGAGCTTGAATACTGTAACAGATATTTATTCTTGGTGTAGCAGTACGCTCTTCACCCTAATTCTGTGACGTCTTACGAGTCCTTCCAATCAGACAGAGTGATGTGTGATCGCTCAGAAAGAGGATAAAAATGAAACACAACCGATTGCAATATTATCCGGACAAGTTTCTCGGAAGTCTTTAAAAAAAAAATGTCTTTTTTTGATCCCTGTTTTTTTTTTTTCTCGTCCCTGTTTTTTTTTTTTTTTTTTATATATTGTGTTGGGATGATTGCCAAGTATACTCAACTGTTACCCCTTTGCTTAGAGGTTTCATATTACGTTTCTTTGCTGGTCTTTTGGGATGGCGCTGCTGGCCCTACGCCCTTCTCCCGTGATGGCTGAAAATATTTATTCACAGTGGCCTAACATCTTGAATAAAATAACAGGGTTTGATTCGTTTCTCTCATTGACTATTTACCAGAAAGTCGTACGTTTTATATATACTACACATATATACTATATACATACATATATATACATATATATATATATATTATACTTATATGTGATATATATACACGTATGTACATATTCACCGGTCAGAGGAGTAGAATATAAAGTATATACACATATGATTCCCTGTCATTTCAATTGTTTCGAGGTACAAGTTGTTGAAATAACATGAAACCGTCATTTCTTATATCTGTGGTCTCTTGCTATATGTATCGTCACATGTTACAAGTGGGATACAGGTATTTGTATGTATATATAGTACTTATGTTAAATTATTATTATATATATTATTATATTTATATATATATATATATTATATATATATGATTATAATCACTTTAGCACGTGATTCATTTATCACACATATCCACAGGTGAAAAATAAGAGACAGGGTGTAGGTCCTGACCGGTTTCGGCTTCATTTCCAAGCCATTGACAAAGGACTGATACATAGTATTAGAATTCACGAGTATATATACTACAAAGACAGTAATGACGAACATACACACAACCGTTTGAGACTGCAGATCCACCCACAGGCAGGTGTCAAGGTAGGAGTGGCTTTCAAAAATCATTTGGCTAAAATTTACAATAAATTCTCGAGGGATACTACCGCTTAGGGTACAAGTCCACACCTGACAGGTGTCAGGGAGGCGGGGTTGAACATCTCATTACCACTACTGCCCCCTTTACTGTGTTTACAAATATAATAATCCTATTTCCATATATGTCTACAGCCTATCTTAAAATTTAAACAGTTTACAAATTTCTTTTGATATTAAAGGATCAAATTTATACATTCCTTGACTGATGTTCATATTATTGTTGTAACTTTCTTTTATAAAACTAGATTCAATGATATTCCTTTCCAATGCATTATTAGAACACACCAGTTTTTTTGCCCCTTCCAAGTTAATAGCATGATTGTTCTCACTAACATGTACAAATATACCACTATTTCCCTGTGCATATTTCACACATTGTTTATGTTGTTCTATTCTTTTTTCCAGTGCTTTCCCCGTTTGACCAATGTAAAAGTTGTCACAAGACTTACACGGGATTTTATATACACATCCTTTAGCATTGTCGGGGGAGTTCTTAATAAGTACCTGTTTCATTGTTTTATTGTTTTTAAAAACTACATTAACACCAAAATTCTTCAGGAGATGTGGGATATCTTTCATATTATTATAAGGTAGTACAAGCAAATTTTTGTTGTTGTAAGGTTCTTTTTGGTTTTGATACATGGTTTTTTTTGCCGCTTTTAATGAATTGTTTAGTACATTATCTGGATATTTCAGTTTCTTGCCTGTATTCCGAATCTTATCTATCTTCTCATCTATATATTCTGGGCTACATACCCGTAGTGCTCTTAGAAACATGGATGCAAACACTGATCTTTTAACCTTATTGTTTTGTCCAGAATAGAAATGTACATAGGAAGAAATATTAGTAGGTTTTCTGTAAACACTATACTTAAACCTACTACTATTTCTCCGTATGAGGACATCCAAAAAGGGTAGGCATTCATCTTTTTCTATTTCCAAGTAAATTTAATTGATGGTACTAATTGATTTAACCTGGCAAAAAAGTTATTTACATCTTCGTTCCCTGGCCATACACAAATTACGTCGTCAACATATCTAAACCAAGGTACATTGCGTGAAATTATATTGTTTAATTTTTTTTTCAAAAACTTCCATATATAAACTACTTAGCACTGGGGACAGAGGGTTTCCCATTGCCATACCAAAGTTTGGGAGTAGAATTTTCCACTGAATTCAAATTTACAGTCTTTAACACATAATTTTATCAGTTCAATTAAGGTGCTTTTAGAAAATGGAATATCCAGTTGTTTGTTTTCTAATAATTCCGATAGAAACTCCAATAAATCATCAATAGGCACTTTTGTGAATAGAGATACTATATCAAAGCTCACAAGTTTCGATTCACAATTAACTTGTACACTATTTAGTTTATCTATCAAGTCCACATTATTCTTAATATTGGCATTAGAGATGTTACCTACCAATGGGTTAAGGATATCCACTTAATATTTTGCTAATTTATAAGATGCGGAACCCACTGAGCTGATAATTGGTTTGGCAGGGAAGTTTGTTTTATGGGTTTTTATCGCACCATACATATACGGTAGCGATGGAGAGGTCACACACAACTTCTTTATAAGGCATGCACACACACACACACACACACACACACACACACACACACACACACACACACATATATATATATATATATATATATATATATATATATATATATAAAAGGTTTTTGCCACGAAGGAAAAAAATGAAAATCTAAGGATGAGCCAAGCACTGAGTAAAGGGTCGAACTAGACGAAAGTGCTTGGCTTCTCGCTTTTCATTTTTTTTCCTTCGTGGCAAAAACCTTTATTTATACATAGCATCACGTTTTATATACTTCGTGATCAAGTTATCCATATATATATATATATATATATATATATATATATATATATATATATATATAAATGCATGTACATACAAACATACATACATATACTATGGCTGAAAATAATTAACCTCAGAGGTCTAACATCTTGGCGCCTAATTTCTTGCATAAAGTAAAGCTTTTTTTTATTCGTTTCTTTACCCCTTCCCCAAATATATTATATATAATATTATATATATATTATTATATATATATATATATAATATAAATTTATATTATTAATTAATGTTTATGGCGAATCTTGTTGTGTACATATTTTTTTAATCTATTCCTCTGACCTGTGATTATGTATATACGTGTGTGTGTATATATGTATGTATGTATATAAATATATATATATATAAAACGCACGACTTTCTTCCCTTCGAACGATCCCAGAAGAATACAGCTCTCTTTTTTCCCAGTCAGTCTTTAGATGTGACGTTGCTAGTCCCACCACCTTTTTAATGATCAGTGTAGGGTGGACTGGTGGGCGGGAGGCCAGGAGCAACTCACGGACCTAAAAGACGAGACAAGCGCTGCATCACCCAGCCACGTCGGCCACTGTGGCTGTTGAACCTTGTATTCTCATTAGGATCATGTCGTTTTTTTTGGGTCTCTTCTTATACACTGTTAGGTTAGTATCTATTTTGGCTTTTCTGAGGCCTGGGCAGTTGTATTTTCTCGTCATCAGTTCACAAATTCGGATAGGTCACGGTAGGCAGGATAGTGAGCTTCATGTGTGGGAGCCTTTAGACAAAAATATAAAAGCAAAGTATGTTACGGTTTAAGTTGTGGTTTGCGAGTATAGCAGAATCGCCTTTATTGAAAAAAAATGCTATTGCAAGCAGATGAAGTCGATGTAGTGTTCTTATATTGCAGCAATTTATTTAATAATATTAATATCTGTTAATAATGATACCAGTAGTTGCGACATGCATGGAACCCGATGTCATTATTATTATTATTATTATTATTATTATTATTATTATTATTATTATTATTATTATTATTATTTACTCGACTGGGTGGTATTTATAGTGTGGGGTTCCTGGTTGCATCCTGCCTCCTTAGTAAGTCCATCACTGTTTTTACTATATGCGCTGTTTCTAGGAGCACACTCTTCTGCATGAGTCCTGGAGCTACTTCAGCCTCTAGGTTTTTCCAGATTTCTTTTCAGGGATCTTGGGACCGTGCCTAGTGTTCCTATAATTATGGGTACAATTTCCACTGGCACATTCATTATCCTTCTTATTTCTATTTTCAGGTCTTGATACTTATCGATTTTTCCTCACTCTTTCTATTCAGCAATGGTGTCCCGTGGTATTGGGACATCAATGAGTTATACTTTCTTCCTCATCATTATTATTATTATTCAGAGTAGATAAACTCAGATATAATAACTCAAAAGGCCATTTGTTTGTAATATGTGAAAAATAAGCCCGTTGAAAAATGTTCAACCTGCAGATAAATGGTTACTTGCAAAAGCAGCTTTATACGTCAGAAAATGCTGCATGGATACTCGCATTCGTTCGTTCGTTCGTTCGTTCGTTCGTTCGAGAGAGAGAGAGAGAGAGAGAGAGAGAGAGAGAGAGAGAGAGAGAGAGAGAGAGAGAGATTCAGCAATTTGAGACTAGTTAACAGCAATTAACAGATACTTTGTGGTATTATAAATAGTAGGGCCAGAGAGAAAGCGTCCGTCGGTAATAATGTATAACGTAATTGTAATTATAGGCTGTAATAAGAAAGATATAGCAAGCACCAAACTGTGCAAATTATCATTACTTGGGATACTGTTTATTTTACTCTCAGATACCGTGACTCTCTTCTGTGTGTGTGTGTGTGTGTGTGTGTGTGCGTGTGTGTGAAGGGAGAAAGAGAATGTGTCAGGCGGGTTGGCTTTTCATCTCCCATTTTTACCTATTGGTGCTCTCTCTATAAATTACTGATTGATAAGGTCATCAACTAGCGTGTGTGTGTGTGTGTTTGGGACATGAGAGAGAGAGAGAGAGAGAGAGAGAGAGAGAGAGAGAGAGAGAGTTTTCCTTTTCTTTAACTTTCCCTTCCATGCAACCACATATGCTCGAGCAACCCTTCCCAACCCAATCTACCACCTTCCAATCCTTCCCCTCCTCCTCCTCCTCCTCGTGAACACCAACTTCGCCTAAACTTCCTTCCCTCATAATAAGAGTTTTAACTAAAGTTTAAATAAAACCACAAAAAACAGCGAAGAAAAAAAAAAAAAAAAAGATCCCACAAACACAAACTTTGTCGCCACGTGAAAACTCCGCCGGGTTTCCCACTCAGATTAGTCTATCGAGCGCCGGTCGCTAAGAGCGGGAATGCGCTCGGCCCGAACGCGAATTTGGACTTGTCGGGGCGGAGGCACCCGGCACTGTCATGGCGTCGCACTTTCAACTGTTTGAGGTAGGTGTTCATAAAGCCCCTTTATCTTTAACGCGGAGTCTGGTTGGCTATTTCCATACATTGCTCCCCTGAGGAACACCGCTCTACACTTACTAGCCGCGGTGTTTTGACCCAAACGCGCTCTGGGGCCAGTTCCATCCCCCCCTCTCCTTCTCTCTCTCTCTCTCTCGACCCCCGTCTCTATTGACACTAATGATTATTATAAAATAACCACCCGACGTAAAAGGACTGTAAGTTTCCTATGTCAGTTTGTATAAAGTATTTTGGAATTTTATATCTTGCTCTCTAGGGAGACGCGACCCCTTCCTACCTTCCTTCCTTCCCGCATGTATTGACACTAATGATTATGATCAAATAACTTTATCACGTTCTGTGAGAAAGTTTTGCCAAGTCAATGCGACACCGTCTACTTTCATTGAGATTTTCCTAAGTTGTCTAAGTAAAGCATTCAGTTATTGGTCGTTACGGCCCAAGGTTTTAGTATTAGAAAAATTATACGTTGGTCAATATATATATATATATATATATATATATATATATATATATATATATATATATTATATTATATATATATATTTTTTTTTTTTTTTTTTTTTTTTTTTTCTTCTTCAAATGAACTTTGTAATTTTACTCTCATCAAATCACTAGCGACGTAGCGATAGTATGTTCTCAAAAGACTCCATGAATTGTGTTGCAAGCCATTTGTCATTTTTACAGAACAAACATGTTCACTCCGCACACACTCCCCTCTTTTAATGCTGTCTGGGATGAGTAAATGTAGCCCTTCTGTTGATTTTTCATGGTCTTCGTCGTTAACAACTCGCAACGAAGTTATCAATGACTGACATTATTAGTATTAGCATTATTTTATTTTATTTAATTATATACAAAATTCTCTCAATTCTTCTAATGATTTTCTTCTCTGGCACACTGAGAAGCAAGTCATCAGAAGAATTGAGAGGATTCTGTGCAAAATAAATTCTGGAAATTCTGCCATATATTCATTAAAACATGTTTGAAAGAAGGTCTATTTTTAGCATATTATTATTTTTATATTATTAGAAGAAGAAGAACCCTTTTTATATGGAACAAGCCCACCAAAGGGGCCACTGATTTTAAATTCAAGCTTCTAAATAATATGTTGTTCAGCTGGAAGACGTGACATCGTCAGGTAACCGGGAATTCAGAAAGAAGATATAACAGTTTTTAGAACATGAAAAAAATATATTATACCAAATAAACTGAGATAATGAGATCAAAACGTAATAAAATGATTCAACAACAAGATTTGATGTAGGGTAGTATTGTATTGCTTTTTCGATCGAACTTTTGATAATGTCTTTTGATATGGATTTCTTTCGCGGGTATTTTAAGTAGTTATTTTTTATATTTTATGGGATTTCAGTTCATAGTAATTTGTGGTCATCGTGATTGTTGTAATAGAGGAAGTGTTACTGTTCTAGGTCCTCTTGCTCTATGTCCTGTGTTTTTGCCACGCCTATTACTGTTCCACTCTTAATTTTTCTTTGTTTTTGACTTCTTGCTTTTGTCGTTGTATTTGCTGCTCTCTTCTCTCTTTTAACATTATTTATTTTTCATATGGGGCGTTCATATTCCGTGAATATTTTTTTCCTTTTTAGTGAAAATCGACATTCTTTGACATGTGCTCTGAAGTGAATATGTTCACTTTTTGAATAATAATAATAATAATAATAATAATAATAATAATAATAATAATAATAATAATAATAATAATAATAATAATAATATGATGATGATGGAAAGAAATGAAGGAATAAACGACAACGACGTAAATGGAATCTCTGGCAACAGAGGAGCATCGTCCGGCAGCCAGGTATTCAGCCCAATTGAAGGAGAAGACGGTCAGGTACTTGGAGGTCATCATCCAGCAACTGACCACTACAACGACAGTAACGAACATCCTGAGACTGGAGCTACAGATGCAAACCAGAGGAAGAAATGGACAAGAGAAGAAAATAAGGAAATATGGAGATGCTACATCAGAAGCAACCCGACGGAGAGAGGATATAGAAGAAGGTTGGTCATCATCTGGAATGAGAGGAATAACACCCCGCCAAACAGAGCAGAGGCTGGCAGACCAAGTAAGGAACATAAAGAAAAAAAACTGGCTCTCCCCAACAGAAAGAGAAGAACTGGAAAGGGAAATGACACACGGCAACGAATTACAAGAAGACGAACTGAGAGACGATGCCACAGAAGATGACAAGGATGATGAGGTATCAAACAACTACACACGAAGTAACACCGACGAAGTAACAGAGAGGATAGAATGGGTAGAAAAGATCAACAATGGATGGAGCCAGAAACAAAGAGAACAAAGATCCCCTCCATGAAAGCCTACAACACCAAAAAATTAAGGGAGAAAACAAGTGAGATCAGTGAAATAATGGAAATAATACACACCACCAGTATCACAGAAACAAATAACTTGGCATATGCAGGAGGTAAAATAGCAAATCATGGTGATGAGGTCTGACTTGAGTAAACTGAAAGAGATGGCAGAAAAAAGGCTAAGAAGCAAGAAAACAAGGGAGGAACTGGACGAGAAATACAAAGTACAGGAGAGGGGACTAAACAACACAATAGAAGATGTAAAACAGAGGCTTTAGGCCAAAGTACATAAGATCCAACGGTACCCGAACTAGCCAACGATGATACGTGGCAATGGCTACTGAGGGGAGAGCTCAAGAAGGAAACTGAAGGAATGATAACAGCGGCACAAGACCAGGCCCTAAGAACCAGATATGTTCAAAAAACGATAGATAGAAATAACATCTCTCCCATATGTAGGAAGTGCAATACGAAAAATGAAACCATAAACCACATAGCAGTACAAAAAGAGGCATGATTCAGTAGCAAAAGCCCTCCAATGGAGCCTGTGCAACAAACACCAGCTACCTCGCAGTAATAAGTGTTACGATCAGGCAAAGATCCTCTGGGACTTTGGTATCAGAACAGATAGAATGATACGTGCAAATAGACCAGACGTGACGTTAATTGACAAAATCAAGAAGAAAGTATCACTCATTGATGTCGCAATACCATGGGACACCAGAGTTGAAGAGAAAAAAAGGGAAAAAATGGATAAGTATCAAGACCTGAAAATAGAAAGAAGGATATGGGATATGCCAGTGGAAATTGTACCCATAATCATAGGAACACTAGGCACGATCCCAAGATCCCTGAAAAGAAATCTGGAGTAGCTCCAGGACTCATGCAGAAGAGTGTGATCCTAGAAACGGCGTACATAGTAAGAAAAGTGATGGACTCCTAAGGAGGCAGGATGCAACCCGGAACAACACTATAAATACCACCCAGTCGAATTGGAGGACTGTGATAGAGTGATAGACCAAAAAAAAAAATAAATAAATAAAACCTGTCAGGATGGATTAAGTCATCAATGGACTAGTTGAGCAACATTGGGACTGGTCAGTTGTTGGCTGGGTGACCGCTCTCATCGGCGTTGATTCCTTGGGAAAGGATCTTTACCACAATTCTGCTTAACCACAGTCTGCTCAACTGTAAATGACTGCCTATCCCCAGTGGGGTAGGGTGCAGCTAGGTTAAATAGTAAAACTCACCAATGATGGAAAGAAATGGAAGAATAAACGACAACGACACAAATGGTACCTCTGGCAACAAAGGAGCTTCGTCTGGCACCCAGGTATACAGCCCAATTGAAAAAGAAAACGGACAGGTACTTGGAGGTCGTCATCCAGCAACTGACCACCAAAAGCCAACCAGAAGAAGAGATGGACCAGAGAAAAAAATAAGGAAATTGGAGATGCTACATCAACCGACGGAAAGAGGATACAGGAGATTGGTCAATCTCCGGAATGAGAGAAAAAACACCCCCAAACAGAACAGAGGCTAACAGACCAAGTAAGGAACATAAAAAACTGGCTTTCCACAACAGATGGAGAGGAACTGGAAAGAGAAATAGCACCCAGCAACGAAGGACAAGAAGACGAAATAAGAGACTATACCACAGAAGATGAAAGGAATAATGAGCGCACGAAGAAACGCCGAGGGAGTAACAGAGAGGACGGAATGGCTGGAAAAGATCAGAACAAAGATCCCCTCCATGAAAGACATTAAGGGAGAAAAACAAGTGAAGTTAATGAAATAATGAGACTAATACACACCATGGGAAGCCCTCTGGGGCCTACTTTTGTTAACATATTTATGTGCTCCCTGGAGGAGCGAGCTCTAGATGTATGTCCCCCTAATTTCCGGCCATTCTTTTGTAGACGCTACGTAGATGACACTTCCGCCCTGTTCAGATGCGTTTACCATACTGATACCTTTCTTGAATATTTAAACAACCAACACCATATCATTAGATTTACAATTGAAACAGAGACACAGAATTCACTTCCGTTCCTTGATGTGAGGATATCCAAGGACGAGTATGACTTTCATACTGGTATTTATAGAAAGAACACCTTTACCGGCATGGGGACCAATTTTTATAGCTCAAGCATTTTTATCTTGAAGATGAATTCCCTGTCCACTCTCCTCCAAAAAGCCATTAAACTGACATCAAGCTGGTCTACCTTGACATTGAAGTTACTTTCCTTGCTGATTACTTTAGGAATAATTATTTCCCTCCAGCAATTTTTCATAGATCCCGTAATAAGCTACTCAACTTGAAATTCAATCCTTCCCCCCCCCCCCCCCCCACCCCCTAGCCAATAGCCCATAGTATCCCCAAGCTTCGTATGTTCGCTAGATTTCCCTTCTTACATAATAATAAATTTAGGAAAAAGTATCACCCTATTCAGTGAACAACTATCTGCCCTTAACTTAAAACTAGTTCCGAGGAACCCACGAACTATCGGTTCGCTCTTCCAAGTTAAGGATAAGATCAGCCCCCTGTTTGTCTCCGGTGTGATTTTTAAGTATAATTGTCCCAGATGTGATCTCGGCACTTAACATCGGTTGCACCAGGAGGCTGCTAAAAGTCCGGATTTCCTCTAACCAAGGAATTAGCTACAGAACGGGTTGTCGACTATCAAATCCCGAACAGTCTTACATACAAAAACATAGTAAAAGTTGTAAGACACACACAGATGCCAGTCATTTTAATATTGTGGGAAGAACTCAATATATAGACGACCTAACCACCCTTGAATCAATCATGATTAAGCTAACAGTACCTACTCTTAATCGCCAGTCATCTTCCACCCAACTGTTTATTGCTTAATTACCTGTCCAGATTCTTTGTTTACACTCCCCTCCATAACAATTTTTTGTGTCGGTTGAACAGTTCTCCTCACGCTACTGCTGTGGGTAGGCGCCTTGTTTTTTCTGTATTGACTCTTGGCCTTTTTCACTGTAGTTCTGTGTTTCTGTTTTTATTCTTTATTTATTGTATATAAAAAATTAAATAGGAAATAAGTTTTAATTATGTAGTATTTAAACATTTTATGTGTATATCTTTTACTGCTTATACGCAATTGATGTGTCCTTGCAGTTTCAGCTTTGAAAACGCATCAGGCTGATACGAAACATCGGTGCTTAATAAATGGATAAAGGGCAGAATGCTTCTCCATACTACTGTATGCTTATTCCATGAGTAATTTCTCCTGTCCTCATACACTATATATATATATATATATATATATATATATATATATATATATAT
This sequence comes from Macrobrachium nipponense, assembly GCF_015104395.2. Taxonomy (NCBI): domain Eukaryota; kingdom Metazoa; phylum Arthropoda; class Malacostraca; order Decapoda; family Palaemonidae; genus Macrobrachium; species Macrobrachium nipponense. The sequence continues at coordinate 28,262,973 of NC_061105.1, forward strand.
ATATATATATATATATATATATATATATATATATATATAATATATATATATATATAATATATATATATATATATATATATAGTATATATACATATATGTATATATATATATATATGTGTGTGTGTGTGTGTGTGTGCGTGTGTGTGTGTGTGTTACCCTATCCGCTAACACTAAACTATTACCAGCGAAGGTATTTAACATTTTGGTATGCGTTAAGCCATTGCGTTAAGGCGAACTGGTTACACTCAATCTCTCCCCCCCACCTCTCTCCTCTCTCAAGGTGATTACTGGCATAGCCTTCTCTCTCTCTCTCTCTCCTCTCCCCCCTCCTTCTCTCCCCCTCCCGCCCCCCCCCCCCCCCCCCCCCTCACTCTCCCCCCCCCCTCACCCCCTTCACCCTACTCTCTCTCTCTCTCACTCTTCTCTCTCTCTCCTCTCTCTCTCTCTCTTCTCTCTACTCTCCATTCCATCAGGTCATCAAAACAGAGTCGGATTTACAAAAAATATAATATTTATTCAAAGTAAAACATTAGTTGAATAATTCAAGTTCTTACAAGATCGTCAATGGAAAGATAATAGTTCAAGTCTCACAGACAACTAACTCAGATAACCCCCCAGTATTTAAATGTCTTAATCAGTAATTAGTCACACCAATTATCTCTTCTCCAAAACACAGTCCCCTCACTAGGACAATGTCCCTAGGACACTCGGCCCCCTCACTAGGACACTCTGTCCCCTCACTAGAACCGCCTGTTTAAAAGACAGGATAACACACTAGTGAGCACACACACAATTGTAAAGACAAAGTAAAAAAATGGAACATCTTTAGAAGATATCAAACGAGCTAAAGTATGATAACACTTACCCATTACAGCCTGGAAAATCACACACTCTGTTCAAGGAAACTCTTAGGCACACGCCATTGTGGCTCTGCCTTTCTCGCACAGACCTCTCCGTAAGTCTTCCATAGTTTTGGCTAAAGATGCCATTATGAACGGAAGAGGCACACACGTACACACGAACTCACACTCTTCGCCAACACCCCAATTAACTGGCCATAGCCAGTTTTCAAAGGCACCTTGAACAAGCCCTCGTGAACTTACATATCTACAGAACGAACGTTGACCCGCTTAAATAAGTATCTTCATATCACACCATCCCAGAAATGATTTTTCAGCTTTCTCAGGTCATCGCTTCGGGCTCTGTCTCTATGGGAAGTTAAAAGCAATGAATCTGCGCATTCTAAAAAAGTCACAGCGCATCACAATGGCATATTAAATATATTATTAATTATAGCCCTCTTTCATCTAACAGAGCTCGGCCACCTAAAATTGCTAGCCCCTGCCTAGCCATAGGTCACATAAAACAGCTCATACATATAAAAAACATTGGCCGGCTCAAAAAAAAAAATATAAGTAACTGCACGTCTCAGGCATTATAAAGTAAAGTCTATCACGCTTCATCTCAAATAATACTTGACGTATAAATTTTCTCATTTTGGACTTCTTGAATATCCCTCTTTGTCTGCAACTGGCTGCACAGACTGTAGCACGCTGTAGGAAGGCGGAATGCCTCCCTGTGGTAAGCATCCAACGGCTTCTGTAGACCCAAAAGCGCTGTAGAACTCTGTAGACTCGTAGAAACTCTCGTAAGTACCCTGGACAAACGACAGCAACATCTCTGCACGGCTGGTGGACGTCTTGCTAGCGTCGGTGAACGACGATTATGGTGTGTGTAAGTATGTCAGTCAAGTCATTGGTCAATCAAAAAAGAATTAACCCCAGACATACTACTTCTATCAAATAATGACCCCAAAAATTCAGAAATACTAACTGAACATCTCCCAATTAACTCCATTCAATATGACCACTAAATCATAAGTCATTATCACAACTCGGCAAAGAAAATATTAAGTTCTCTAACTTAATTCTCCAAACTCATACATCAGCACATATAATCCAAGACTCGCAGCAACTCCACGGACTTCTGCACTCACATTTCAAACTCGAAAATTCTCACAAGTAAAAATAAAATAAAAAAGGTAATGAGCCCAAGAAAAAAAAATCACGTAACAAGCCCAGACCCAAAAAATCAAAAATGTTCTCTCAAGCTCTGATATTACAGCAACCCACAAAATCAATAAAAATCTCCAATGTTTAACAGCAAAAACCCCTCACTGCTCATATGATTAATTACAATGAGTCTTAATGTCAAACGCCCATTTATGTAAATCACAAACCCAATAAATTACATCTATTTAAAACTCAACCCCCGATTACATCTCTCATAGGAAAAGGAAAATAATGAAAAACAAAAAAAAGATAATCACAAGTAAACTTCCCCATCACAAAGCACACAATAAATGCATGATATACATAACCCCGCATTTTCCCCAACAAATGCAATATATATAGTTACGGAATTTTTGCCATCGCAACTTTCATGCGACCGGACACGGCCAGAAAGCAACTCATTACACATGCACTTTCCAGACATTGCAAAACTCTGAGCAATCATTACTAGAGGAAGAGAGTCAGCACACAGGACTCATCACAGCGGTTTCAGCAAAAAAAATCTGCCTGCGGACATGTGTGCTCGAACAGCAGCATAAAAAATGTCTAGTCAGACTCGCAAGTTCAGAAACTCATGATTCTCAAAAAAAGGTTCTATACGGACACTAAGTAAGCACATTTCACAAAATTATCTCCAGGATATGACTAAGCTGCTCAAAGATTGTCTCGAAGACATATCTCTCACATGTTACTGCCCAATTATATAAAAAATGATCACCTATTCGGGATAAAAAAAACTACGATAAACTCGTAATGCAGCAATTATAGGCCTCCAAAAATAACACACTGGTGAATGTAAAAAATGCACAACATCTCGATAGGACCACAATGCAGTAATGCCACTCGCCTCTAATTAGTCATGAAACCAAAAAGAGAACTCTTCTCTTGGCTCAAAAAAAACTCCAGGAATTCAACTCAAAAAGTCATAACCACAAAAAAGGTCACCCGCCAAAGATTAATGCCATCTCCATATATATAAATATAAGCCACCATTTTAATAATAATACCATCCCAGTGTTGAAAATATTTCCTCCATTTAATTAATAACCACACCACACCATATTCCCTCTTATTTCCCCAATAACCACGTGTTAATAAAAACCACCCCAGGAATAAAAAATATTCACCTCTGTTTCGGCAAATAAAAAATACTTACCTCTATTTCACCAATAACTCCATGTGGAATAAAACGAGTCTTCAAGCAGGATAATCAAAAATGATTATCCTGTTTGATTATCCTCCAAGCAGGATAATCAATAATGAAATCCCATCTCCAAAAAAATACACTCAAAGCACCCAGCTGACACACTCACAAGTATTGCCCAATATATCTCCTCAAAAGTGTCTCCATTTGCAACAAAGATGGCTCACACCACCATAGGTAAATATCAAATGGCCAAAATATATCTCCAATATATTATATCTCAAATTATATCTCCAAAATAATATACCTCCAATTCTCCAGGGAATAACTCAATGTTATAGTCAAAAACTATAAACTCTCTCCTTAGCATAACTGCTGAAAAAGGGCAAAAACTCGGCAAATAAAATTGTCCAGGAAATTCTAGAAAAAATCACCAATGTGCCACAACTCATTATAACAAAACTCCAAATTCAAAGTGTCTAAGCAAAGACTTCTCCATATGCACTACGACATAAGCCACTAGAAACTTAACCAAGTTTCCTATCTCTGGCAAAGTTGTCACAAATACAACAAAGGTATTGTGCAAGAAACCCACAACTTCTGGAACATAAATATCCAGAGAAAAAAAATTTAGTGCCATTATGTATGCATTAAAAGAAATGAAAAAATTCTCCCATAAATCTCTATGCAGCATCAAACAGCTGAAAACACAAACATGTTCCCGAACAATGACTACAAGTCATGAAATGAGATATTAAAAAATTCACACAAACTGGAGAGAAAAAATAAATTCAAATTCACCCATGATAAAAAAAACTTGTGTCAGCTATGTCTAACTTCCAAAAAAGGAGAAAAGAAAAATCAACGGCACTGTTAACTATCCCCATGACTCACGTGCATGTCAAGCAATTGTCTGCTGAACTCATAAAAAAAGAAAAAAAAAATGTGTTGTTAGTTCCTCCCAAATTCAAAAAAAGCAACACCACCCTTGACAGCATTATAACACCCACGTATTAGTACATAAAAAAAAATCACCAGTATCAGAAGTATCATTATCAGCAGTATCACCAAAATTGCTATCATCAAAATCACCAGTATTAGTATAAAAAACATCGCCAATGTTAATGCTTGCCCATTCACCAAAAATTCAGCACAAAATTCACAAAAGATTCAGCAAATTTCAGCACAATTCACCAGGATTCAGCCAGATTCATCACTCATGAACGACTGACATATTCTCCAAAGTTATAAAAACTCAATAAATAATTATTCACAAAACTTCTTCCATGATTCATTGTAATAATTCTCCATAATATAATTATCTGTAATAATTATAAAATAATCTCCCATGAAATATCTCAAATCTCTCGTAAAATATGTCTAATATTGCAATTCCCCCAGTATACACCAATATTGCCAATCCCCCAGTATACACCAAATACAACACGAGGCACCCATCCACCAATGACAACACCACCTGACAACATCAGTCAGCAATCATCATCAGTCAGCACCACAGGGCATCAACAATTGACAACATCGGTCATCATCACCCATCACCACTTAGCACCATTTTAAAGTAATCTCTCCAACACAATAAAAAAAATAATAATCTCTGTGTCCCCATTATAATTGTGCCTTCCAAAGCATAAGGAAAACTTACACACATCCCATATGCATTTCATTTCCTTTTCTCTTCATTCAAGAGAAAGAAAATCTCTTTTCTAAAATAAACCCTACGGGCATCTCACATCATCAACCAATCATTATCAGCTGATGTCCTGCCATTGGAAATTCATTATCAAGGGCAAATTCTTCCCCCAATACCCCGACACAAAGAAAAAAAAAAAAAAAAGTTTCACCTCCACTGAGCATTAGAAAACCCCCCCTGACCAGTGTTTGAGTACCCCCTGAGGCAGACCACTAGTACCCTCCCTTGCAATACCCTAATACCCTTCTGGGTCGGTAGCAGAAATGTGCTGAGCCCGTAAGAACGAGTGGGCGCTCTTTGTCCAAGCAAAAAAAGCAATTCAAGCACAGTTTCGCATGTATGAAAATCATTCATACACACGCATACACTAAACAAAGACGAATGCGTCTTTTCTAAACATGCGCCAATAAAAAACACATAACTTTCTGCCACTATGGGAAAAAAATTTTGATATCCTAAACCAGTCCCATAACACACAATGTTAAAAAAAAAATAACAGGACCAAAAAAACACTTTTTAACACTCACCACTTCATAATGAGAGAAACCCCGACCGCAAAACACGCTAATCCCGTCGGCACTATGCAAACTCGATCATTCACACACACGCAGACGTCTCGGGAATGCACTCACAACGTCACAGCTCTAACTGAATGTTCCCAGCCCCTTGAGGCAGCTCGCTCTGGGCAAAATTGATGACTCTAGTTCAATTGTCTTTGCTCAGCACTACAGTTAACGGACGGATACTCCTCATTACCTCTCACTTAGCAACTGAAATGTAACAATTTAACAATTTTCCACAATTTCACAAAAGGCTTTGTCATTCGAGACCACTGCTAAGCCACCAAACTGTTACCCTATCCGCTGACACTAAACTATTACTAGCGAAGGTATTTAACATTTTGGTATGCGTTAAGC
>NC_061105.1:28271316-28278816 GCF_015104395.2 Macrobrachium nipponense
TACGTAGGTCCCAGCGCTTGGCCTTTAGCCTAAATTCTATAAATATATATATATATATATATATATTATATATATATATCTATATATATATATATATATATCTTGACGAGCTTTTAGGACAAAATGACACTCGTTTAAACAAATTAAACAAACAGGCAACTCCGTTAACTCTCTTTGCTGATTATCCTTCTGCATGAGCTAAAAATGCAAACTGGGCTAATGAATCCTTGTAGATACAAAAATATACTTTCTATTTCCCAAATTAGCTAAACATTAAATGGAACAAAATGAATATAAAACTAGTTCAAGTAAACACCTCCCCTAAATCTCACGGTCTAATTAATTACGCCATTTAATTGGTCAAAGCCTTTAGAGAACCCTTTCTCTTATATGATGCCATGAACCCATCTGAAATAAAGAGACATATTTTTATTATATCACTCCAACATGTGAAATATAATTAAAACGAACGTGTACACACCACACTTCTCTTTCTCTTTTCAAAGGGTAACTTTTCCAAAGTCTCGTGTACTCTACCTTGTGATGGGTGTCCTCGAACCCTCTCCAAATGTGTGTTCTATACCATGACAGATAATCAAAGAGTGTTCCCTCTTCTTTTGCATCTTGTGTTGTTAGGCCCCATACACCACACGTTACGAACACACACACACACACGGACTCGCCTTTCGGAATGCCATAGCAACCGAGCGCATTGCATGACCCAATCATGTGATCTCTGAAAGGTCGTCAACCTCATATTGCATGGTCACCAACTCTGACTGTTTTTTTCATTTCAGCACTCTTCGAGGAGCCAAGCGCTTGTCACTAAACCCTCCTGTCTCTAAGCGGAAAAAAACTGAGATTAACAATTCACCACCACACTTTCTTTTAAGATGGCTCGGCCACCTATGTCTTTTGTGCACTCCGTCGCACACCCATCGCACACCACATCAGCAACTGGTATATACTGGTTCATAATGTTTGTAAGATAAACTTTATAACATATATTTCGACTATCATTATGGATACCATAACAGCAATCACTGGAATTGTGTAGTGTTCGTCGAAGAAGAATTCATCCATCTCTAAGATAGGCAGAACTTGAACCGCCTCGTGAGTCCATGTAAGTGTTTCACAAACACCTTTATCGAATAGTTGTAGACCCAGGCTGAGCACGTGAACCATCGCAAAACAACTCAGCATGCGCCATTATTCAGCATCTGCGACCCCTGTAAGTGTATCCAACACCCCCTCGTCGCCGAACTGTAGATTTAACGTCTTCCAATGAAGGAATCATAACCACCACCTCGTTGTCAAGGAAATATCCCGTGACTTCCATGCAAGTGCGTCTCGCACCCACCTCGTAGAAGATTGTAGACTCCTGATTTGTCCCAGAACATATCCTGAGACGATCCACCGACGACATCTCGTCCATTGCAAAGGTGATCCATAGCATTGCCGCTCGTTTGTAGATTTGACCTCTGGCACTGTAGAACCAAGCCGTTTCCGTCGTCACTATCACATGAAGTTGGGAATTCTCTAAAGTCATCGTGTGTCCGTATTTGAAAAGTCTACATGATCATAGAATAACTAAAGTCTTGTTTTACCACACGAATCTGTCATTATAACTATTATACCCAATCTCAGTCAATTATTAAAAATTCCACACTAAACAAAATATGATCTCTACCCACTGAATCCTCACAAGTAATCCTATATCTGACAAATATACTATCAAAATCCCCCCCATAATGTCTATACAGCAAAACCCCCGTACTGTTTATATAATTAACCTCAATGAAATATAATGCCGAATACCCCTTCTATCTGACACATATACACCGATAAATTATACCTCCTGTCTATAATAGAAATGCTATGTAAAGCTTACCCCGATTACAAACATCCCTCATAGGAAAAGAAAAAAATAATAATAATTGAGCCTTCCCCAATACAAAATGTACACGGAGAAAAAAAAACATATAATCCAGCGCTTTTCCCCATAAACACAGTATGTATCGTTACGGAATTTGCTGCCGCAACATATCCCATCGACCCCTTACATACATCCCAATGGAATGTCATAATCGACATCTCTGAAAACAGTGCGAATCTCCGAGTAATCAACTCCAAAGGAAAAATCAGCAACTGGTCTCATCACAGCATTATCAGCATTAACCCACCTGTGAATACCTCATGTGCTCAAATCACACTATAGATTTGTCAAGTCAGACTTGCAACCTCAGAAATCGTTATTCTCCAAATAGCCCAAAAATTCTATACTGATACTATATAACCACATTCCACAAAATTATCCCTAGGACATCACCAAAGGTACCCAAAAATTGTCCTTGAAAACATAACTCATTCATGATACTGCCACAAGTATATAAAACCGCATAACCACCTCATCGGGATATAAACCACAGAAAACCACAAATCACCCATTATGTACCGCCAAACATGACCACTGGTGAAATAGAATACAACCTCTTCACAGGGACCCATAAAACCACAATAACCACTTCTTGGCGCGTAAAACCACAGATCACCGTCAAAACAATATAACCAAAAAAAAAAAAAAAAATCCACCGCCAAAGATTATAGCCACAAAAAAAAATTCAGCCCCAAAAATCTACCACCCAATGAACCACCAAAAATTCAACCCCAGTAAACTTATACACACAGAAACCACCACGGGTTATCATAACATTTCTCAGCTTAACAGAAATTTGCCATATTTTCAACCCGATATTCCATGTGAAATATTTACCTCTGAATCTTACGCCAAAATGCCGCAGTTTGCGCATAATAAGAAAAATAGTAGAAGAAATGAAAGAAAAATACATTAAACAAATTTCACCATCAATTTGCGAAAACTAGAAAAAAAATGCAACTGTGCGACATTATATTAGTTACCACAACCAACTCTTTTCCGTTTTGATATGTGTTAATTTCGACCGACCTGTTTTTTCCTCTAAGACTACAAATCTGTTTTCAGTCTTTTCCTCAATGACTCTAAAAGGACCCTCAAATTTTGGACCCAATTTGTAATTCAGTTCATTTCTCACGTTGATTTTCAGAAATACCTTGTCTCTAACATTGATCTTAGGATCAGATGTTTTGCTATTACTTCTTTCTACCATTTCTTGAGTCGTGGCATCGAGATTATGGCCGAGACAAACATGTCTCTCTCTCCCTGTAGATATTAATGCTTCGATTGTATCTTCTCCATGATGAGGTATAGTTAACAGATCGAATGTGCCTCGTGCTGGGGAACCAAACAAAGCTTCAAATGGAGACATTTTAATGGACTCACTAACCATAGTGTTAATATTATGTCTAACAACATCAATATATCTGTCCCAGTTTTTATCCTTACCACCTACAGTCTTCCTGAAAGCTTCAAGAACTTTCCTGTTTGCTCGTTCACACAACCCATTAGCTTCAGGTCTGTATGGAATAATTGTTACTTTCTGTATCCCCATGACTTCCGCTAAATATTCTAAAGTTTTGTTTACAAATTCTCTGCCATTGTCGTTCAATAGAACTTCGGGTGAGCCATATCTGCAAATGACACCATTGAAAAATACTATAGCTACTTCTTCAGCCGTTTTATGCTTAAGTGGAAAAATTTCTACTATCCTCGTAAGTTCATTTATTATTACTAACAAGTACTTATTCGCATATCTAGATTCACAAAAATTTCCTAGGATATCCATATGTATTCTCTGAAAAGGTCTACTTGGTATCGGATATTACCCTAATTTGCAAGAAGTTATCCTTCCAGGTTTGCATGCATTGCATACTGTACAGTTTTTCACAAAATTTTCCACATCTTTCCCCATGTTTTTCCAAATATATTTGGCACACACCTCATTATATGTTTTTTCTATACCCAAGTGTGGACTACCAAACCTGCAATGTACTATATCCAAAACCACTGGAATTAGGACTTTCGGAATTACGATCTGTGTCGTGTCTCCTTTACTTTCACTAGTTCTCAGTTTATATTTAATTTTCCTGATTAATAGATTACATTCTAACTCTAAAGCCGAAAAAGGTAACTTATAACGTTTCCTGACTAATTCCCCTCTAAGAAACGCTTTTTCATCTGCCAAAATTTCATCTTCATCCTGCCTTTGCTCTATGAGACCCATATCCCATAGTATAGACTCACTAGTGACTTGAAATCCTTCTGTGTCATAAAAACTTCTACTAAGGGCGTCCGCTACTACATTTAAGCGCCTCATTGGCGTGGTTGGTATGGTGTTTGCGTTCCACCTCGGTGGTCGCGGGTTCGATTCTCGGCCATTCCATTGAGGAGTGAGAGAGGTGTATTTCTGGTGCTAGAATTTCACTCTCGACGTGGTTCGGAAGACACGTAAAGCCGTTGGTCCCGTTGCTGAATAACCACTGGTTCCATGCGACGTCAAAGCACCATACAAACAAACAAACAAAGCTACTACATTTAATTTGCCGTCTATATATTTGAGCTTTGCATCAAAATCTCTGATAGTCAGAAACCATCGAGCTCTTTTAGGCGACAAACCGGGCTTATCAAAAAGATCCAATAATGGCTTATGGTCTGTAAAGACTTCTACTTTATTCCCCATCAGTAGCATTTTAAAATGAAGCAAACTTGATACTATTGAAAAGGCTTCTTTATCTATGGTAGCCATTGATCTTTCATTGCTGCCCTTTGTCCTGAACTTCCTGCTATAAAAGGCTATGGGATTGAATTTCCCATCAAACTTTTGCATAAGGCAAGCACCTATACCCTCCTGACTGGCATCAGTCACTAATGTGAATGGTTTGCTGAAATCTGGAAATTTCAGAAGTGGGGGATTCATTAACGCGTCCTTAAGCTTTTGAAAGCTCTCAGTCTGGGGTTTCCCCCATTGAAATTGAACGTCATCCCGCAATATATCTGTTAGGGGAGCTGCTATGTTAGAAAACTCTTTCACAAACCTCCGAAAGAAACCGGCGATACCCAGGAATGACTTAATTTCTTTCTTTGATCTCGAGGTGCGAAAATTCGCTATTGCTTTGACTTTATCGTCGTTTACTCTAACCCCTTCCTTGGATGTGACATGGCCTAAATATATGATTTGCTTTTTCAAGAACGAACACTTAGACAGCTTAATTTTCAACCCTGCTAAGCTAAGCCTCCTAAGTACTTCCTTAAGCACTTCGAGGTGTTGCACGATCGTGTCTGTTGCGACTAAAATATCATCCATATATACAAAAACATTTTTACCCAAAAACCCGTGCAAAACTGTGTTCACCAACCTGGTAAAAGTCATTGGACTGCCCGATAAACTGAACGGCATTCGCATAAATTCGTAGTGGCCCTTGGGCACTGAAAAAGCCGTATATTCCTTACTACTCTCACTAAGAGAGATCTGCAGAAAACCCAGCGCTAAATCAATTGAGCTATAAATATTATGTCCCCCGATTTCTACAAAAAGATCTGGTATGCATGCGACTGGATAACGGTCAGGGATTGTTTTTCCATTTAAACGTCTAAAATCGACGCATACACGGACAGAACCGTCCTTCTTAGGCACTGCTAACAGAGGAAAGTTGTATGGAGACACAATAGGCCTAATGATTCCTTCTTCTTCCCATTTATTGACCTCTTTCTCTACTTGTTCTCTGATTTTGAAAGGTATGCAGTATGCAGGAATATAAATAGGTTTTTGGCCACTGTCTAAGTTTACCTTATGTTCTAACACATTAGTGAATCCCAGTTTATCACCTTGTAGGGCTACTGTATCCCCAAATTCTGCCAAGATCTCGCTTACCGCTCCAACATGCTCACTATAATCCGCATTAGCTAAATGTTCTCTAAATATTCGCTTCCTTGATTGCATTTCTGCCTCTGAAACTCAGATTCCCCTCTACAATAGCCACTGAACCACTGTCATCACTCCAATCTTGGAGATCTACCACATATGTAATCCTTTGGTATTTCCTAACTGTATCATTACTGTTCAATAATTTTAACCATGTAACACCAGTGTTTGATACACTGTTCACTGATGCCGTGCTAATAATCCCCCCTTAGTTTCTCGCTACCCTCAATTACACACTCATCCGCGGGCTTTCTCACTTCCCTCAACTTGACTTTTACCATTGAACCTGGCATTAACACAACATGCTCTGAGAAAACCGGTTATATTTGCGGTTAGTACCTCCCCGTTCCACGATCCCATAAACATCACCACCCGTGGTTCTCATTAAATCTACCCCATTGTTAGTATTAGTAATAATATCAATATTAGTACCAGTATCACCACCCACAATACCATTGTCACATTCACCAAAATTGTTACCACCGTGGCCCCCAATATCTCGCATAACATCACCGCAGTCATTCCCCGTATCATCAGTGTGGGTTTTGATATTACCACTCCCCATAACCCCAGTATCATCATCATAAGCACCGCCAAACACATCCCCTTTGTCAATAATCTCCATATCCTCAGTTCTAGTCACGTCCTCATAAGGAAGAAAAACACCAGGTATTCCAATCGTTATACCATTAACACCCGCATGGATCGAAATCTTGTGTCTCCTTCATGCAGGATGACCCAGCAAAAGTCTGTTGCCCAACGTAACCCCTTTTATAACCAAAAATGGTTCTATTAACACTCTATCACTGAGAGTCAACCGTATTCGAACACAACCCAGGGTGTTTAATCTATGGGCTTGCACATCACACACTGTCTCCGTTGAGGGTTTCAGAGGGTAATGGGAGAACATGGAATGATACAAATTGTGATCCATCAAGTTAATGCTCGCGCCAGTATCAATAAATACTGGGATATCAACGTCCTCCACTGTTCCATAAACTATAGGCCTGGGCTCTGGCTCTGGCTCTGGCTCTGGCGTCTCCCACGAGACCACAATGGCACGTACAAATCATCTGTACCCTTTTTGTTGATCGGCCTTCCAAAAATTTCCCCGATCCCTTTGCCTTCTTAAGTGACCTGCCTGGGAAGTTCTCGTATTATAACTCCCAGAACTTTGAGGTGTAGGTCTCACATCTTTCCGTATCTAAGATGGACAAGATTGCCAATAGTGATCCACACTCTTACACATTCCACAATATTTAACTCTACACATGTTCTTTGGGTGCCCTGGTTTATGACAATTGTAGCAACGCAACTGGTGTTGCCTTTGATCGATCGATCTTCTATTATATTCAACTCTAGCATACAAACGGCGAGAATAAAATTCTGGCTCTGCACCGTGTTTCTTGGGCCGGTCCCATTAAAAGATGTACTATCTACAGTGGGACATTTAGACATATGTTTCTGAATTTGGGCATACATTAATTCTTCGTCTGATGTAGGTTCAATCTTTTCATCAAAACTATCCACTATTGCATCCGGGTACGTCGTGCAACAACATTGCAAAATGGATCAGTTTATGTAAATTGTCAAAGGCTGTAGCACGATCAACACAAGTTGCTGCAGTGCAATGCTCTTTGCT
>NC_061105.1:28281316-28306316 GCF_015104395.2 Macrobrachium nipponense
GGTGTGGTGTTGGCGTCCCACTTCGGTGGTCGCGGGTTCGATTCTCGGCCATTCCATTGAGGAGTGAGGGATGTGTATTTCTGGTGATAGAAGTTCACTCTCGACGTGGTTCGGAAGTCATGTAAAGCTGTTGGTCCCGTTGCTGAATAACCACTGGTTCCATGCAACGTAAAAGCACCATACAAAAAAAAAAAAAATAGTATGGGGATTTTGCAACTCTGAAAAGGTGTCATTCATGTTAATATCCGTTTGGTCATTTTTGGTTTGCTAGAGAATTGTTTTGTATTTGAAAAATGTTTGATAAGAGCAGATATTTTTCTTTTTATATAACAGAAGGCTGCTTTAGAGTAGTGCAAGTTCTGGAAATTTGTAGGATTCTTCCATTAGAAGAGAATATTCAGATACAGATTTTTGAAATCATACCGCAATGATACAGGTTATTCGTCTTTACACTGGTAGATTTTCTTCAGAAGTGATGGTAGCCATTATTGATATTTGCACAGTGGCTCCCACAATAATCCGATGTCGAGATGAACTGTTGCATAGTCTGTATGGCAGAAGGTGAATTGAAAGGGCAACGTCTGAGGAGAAATGCAGAAGAAATGGTAAAAACGCTATCGCTGGTGAAAGGGTGGAACCAGGCTTTCGAGATGGTTTGGTTGTGTGTGGCATAAAAGGGACTTTCGTTTTGTGAAGAACGTATAAATAAAGCATGGAGAGGGAGAAGGAGAGGATAGTTTGGTGAAGAATATATATATAATTTAAAAGTGTTTAAAGATTAGGACTGCCTCTAAATAGCGCCTGGTAGGTGGGGGATGGGAAAGGTATTGGAAAAGGAGCGCCTTGATATACAGGAACCGCCGAGTACGGGGGTTGGTACGCTTGCTGCCCTTGTCATTTGAAAGCGCCTCAGTGGCGTGGTTGGTATGTGTGTGTGTGTATGTATGTATGTATGTATGTATGTAAACGAAAACCACAAGAGAATAAAGGTTAAGGAGATCCGTACAGATCTTTTGACTCGACTATTTCTGTGGTTTTCACTGGTACTAAATAGACAGACAGACAGACATTAGTTTGGCGTCATGCCACAATGTATGACATGGTGAAAGGTGAATTGAAAAAGTTCAAGAAATACTTAACTATTTAGATAATCAAAAGAATAAGTAATTGCCACCCGTTGCAACTCTACAAGAAAGAGAGAGAGAGAGAGAGAGAGAGAGAGAGAGAGTGAGAGAGAGAGAGAGACTAATAATGAATGCAGACACTCCGAGAGAGAGAGAGAGAGCGATTGAGAATTGATAGAAAGCTGCCATTAGTCCTATTCCGATTCACTCTAGAATGAAATGGGTCTCCCTTCAAGACTTCCTTTGATGCTCTTTCTCTCTTTCTCTTCCTCGCTCCTTCATTTTTTTCTCATGTTTGTGGGCTTCGTTTTTCCTCTTCTCTTTATCCTTCTTGGTCATATTTTTTTCTTCTGGTTCTTCATTCCTTTATTATGAATTTATATTCGATCACTCGTCTTTTTCTCATTTCTTTTCTTCTCGTTTTCCATCATCTACTGCAGTTCTTTCCTCTTACTCGATTTGCGCTTCGTGTTTGTCTTACTGCTCACCCTCTTTCACTCTTCTTCGGCCAACAGTTAGCGTGAAGTCTCGTCCACAAGCCCTTTACTGCTTCCGCTCCTCTGATCGTTTGGCTGTGAGTTGATCACGATTGTTTCTGTGGTCTATCATTCTACCCAGGTGACATTTAACTCTCCTTCTTTAATCCATTTTCCTAATATTAAATCCACATCTACTTTTGTGACTTATCCTTCTACTACTACAAACTTGACAGTTGACGCTTTTCTACCGGGAATGTTTTTATCATCACTCCATCTGTTAGTAATTACATCAAATCCAGGTAAAAATGTCATAGGTAAAAATGTCACTTCTTCCTAGATAGTGAACCCCAAGGGTAAATTTTAACACTTTATGTATCAATGTATCCATCGTTGCAAAGACGTGTTTACTACATCCCGTTGGGGATGACCGTAAAACCATACACAAAAGACTAAATATCATAAAGACTAAAACCCCCAAGAAATACTGTGAATTATTCCCTTTGATTTTACCACCGGTCACCATACATTAATGTGACCTTTTTTTTTCTCTCTCTCTCCTGTGACTTTTCCTAGCTAAAATTATGATTTTTTTTTTCTGTGAATTTTATTACCGGTCATCATTATATCAGTACTGTTATTACTGGTATAGCAGCTGTTATTATTAATAAATAAACCAGGTAGCCCCTTTATGAATCACGTTGCAGACTCTTCGTTTACTGCTAGAATTTCTTTTAATGTTTTTATCTGTAGCTCATTTACGGATACGCGCTGTTTCTAGTTGTTTTACCGGAACTAGCGCCCTTTGCATTCATGAATTGGCTTCTGTTGATCATTTAACCGCACTGCAGTTATTGCTGCTGTTCCTGTCATGCAGTTCAACTAGGGCTCGTGTAACTGCTACTGGAGCCATTGGTCCTTTCATGCTAAGTGCTGTTCTTCATGACTGTACTGCCATTGTCAGTATTACTTATTTGACCCAGATTTATGTTCCTGCTTCTGTGTTTATTTTATCATTTTATAGACACTGCTATTACTGCTATTGTTGCGTAGGCTTCCTTTACGGCTACTGCTTTTTACAGTTTTTCTAATGCGTTTAGTTTTCTATAAAAGAAAACTACTGAGATGACTTTGTCTGTCCGGCCTCAGATCTTCAAAACTACTGAGGCAGAGGGCTGCAAATTGGTCTGTTGATCATCCACCCTCCAATGATCAAACACACCAAATTGCAGCCCTCTATCCTCAGTGATTTGTATTTTATTTAAGGTTAAACTTAGCTATAGTCGTGCGTCTGGCACTGCAACAACACAGGTCACCACGTTTAGCTGAAAGTTTCATTGGCCGTGCCTGAAAGTTCCATACAGCATTATACTCTGTACAGAAAACCCGATTGCATTTTTTTCTTCTTTACTCTAGCTGCTTTTGAGAATTTTGCCTGGACCTCTGTGAGTGCCGCTGCTAATTTGTATGAGTTTCCCCAAGACTCCTTTGACACCACCTCGTTTTCTTTTATTGCTGCTGCTACTTCTACTATGGCTCCGTCGAGAATGACTACTCATGGTATGAGAGTAAATAGTAATTAACGCTCGTCCCCTCGTTGCGCCATCTCTCTGTCTTTTCACAAACATCAAAGTTCTTTGTGGTGCCTCTGTCTCCAGATGAAGTGCTGTCAAAAATGAGTGTAGTCCAATGTATTGGCGTCACTTACGGAACAAACGGGGCAGTCCCATCATAGTCCAGGATTTTTAAGGCCAAAACATAATGAAATCGGACATAATTGGTTCAGAAGATTTTTTTGTTATTTCGGATAGAATGATGTGTCTAACATTCTAGAAAAAAAGTCCCACCATGGGAAAATCCGGGAACTTGAGCAAAGCTAGTGTTTTCTCTAGCCACTGTCAAGTATGCTTACAACTACTGACTGTATCATTGGTTGCCTATTATATGCATATTAGCGGTGCCAAAGTCTTTTCCTTTGTAGTGACACACTATATGCAAAATGTATTGTCCATACTCTTACTCGATTAAAATGTCTAGATTTTAATTTATTTTTGAGATTACAATAAAAAATACAGGTTTAGAAAGAAAAATCTTTAGGCCTTGTATATACAAAATGCTGTATTAAAGTTTTAATAAAAATAATAAATTTCTACCTTTTATGAGAAAAATTATTAATGCTTTCAATACATCTAAACTGATATTAGCACTGAATTAAATGTATTTTGATAAAGTCCAGTAAGATGAAAAATATAAGTTAATATTTATTAAACAACAATTGTGTTAGCAGTAAACACATCCTAACATTTTACAGTACAATTCCACAGCTTGTACAAATATCTGTGCTTTGATGAAGTAAAACGTAGTTTCAAAGGACTTTACTAGAAATAAACTACCATGAGATTCAGGGCCTCTGTAACACGGTTTTTTGGACTTTGCTCCTTATGAAAGCATCGGATGTAGCTGAAAGTTGACATATGTATATTTTACAACCAATCAATTTTTGTCAGCATTATCAATAACCTAAACCCGATAGTTTTAATTTTTATAGAGTAAAAATGATCTAGCCGACGCCATGGCCAATGATTATGAGCCAAGAGTCGAAAAACATTCATTACGTAAGCAAAGTAAATACCTTTTAACGAAATGTTGCCCCACCCATCCACCAGACAGAAACTCATTCACCTTGTTTCATCGGCTCTGAAACCCAAAGACTTTATGAATGGTGGAACGATACATATATGTGGGTGGGGTATCTGTGCTAGCGTAATAATACTACTGTAGCGTAGTGCCGCAACAGTATAGCAGTTATATACATGGATTAAACGTTTAGGCCAACTGCTGGGATCCTTGAGGATCATTTAGCACTTCTTACGACTACTCGAGAAATGAGTTTTTATAGCCAGAAGTTAAATGTTCTAATCCAACAATGCCCATGATAGCCTTCAGTGTTATCCTGAATTATAACGAGGCCAAAGTGGGTAGAGCCTCATGAAGTCATCATTCTGACGACAATTATTGGTGAAGGTTTAAAGCCAAAATACGCTACCGGCTATTTTTTTTCAGCAAATAGGTAGATAGCCAATAAATAAAAATTGCTTGACATTGGATATAGCAATTATCAAATCAACCTTGTCTACTATGTTTTTGAAAATTACAACTATTCCCTACTTCTTGTCAATCTGATTGTGACCTATAAAGTAGACTGTAATTTCTTAGGAAACTTATTTTGGGAGTTAGACTAATAATCGAATTGTTTTTGCATTTGTTAACATATTTTGTTGGTTTGTTTATTATGACAATTATCAATGGAGAGGTGTCAGAGTTCATAAAGGTGTACTGCTTTGCTTGTATTTAAATTTGTGTCATTGTTGCCAGAGGTATAGCCTTCGTTACGTGTAGCCAATCATCCATCGAGAAAGAGGGAAGAAATGCTGTCATAAGTTACGTAACGAGTGTGTTCAAAACCTTTTCTCTGAGTAAGTTGGCCCGTCTTCAAAAAAAGTAACTTTTACATTATAAGTACCAAATTTATTCAACCTACGTGATGCAGAATACAGTCAAAATTTATGTGTAGATATAATGTGTATTCTGAATAAGTGTTATATTTATGAAATGCATAGATAAAAAGTTATTGCGAAAAAACCGTGTTACAGAGGCCCTGAATTTCATAGTAGATACTAAAATTTCTGACCCTCAAAAGATACATCTTAACAATTGGTGATCCAAACACAAGTTCACTCATTAATCTATAAATTATTTACATTGCTTTTCAGTATGCTAGGCACAAATTTACATTTTATATATGTTGGTCCTTTCAGTATTCCTTTGCATTTACAGCAAAGGAATACTGAAAGTTGTTTTATGTTTCTCAGTAATAGAGAAAATATTGCAATGTAAGAACAAGAAGTCTCTTTCATCCACTCAGATCATAATAAAAAAAAAAAAGAATGACAGTATGACTGAAACTGTGACTTTTCCTATTACATAGTACATTCATCATTGTCATCTATATCATCATCTTCACAAATGTCATGTAAGGAGTTGGAGCATCCTGACCCACGACACTGGCCACATGCTTGGGAACATTCAAGGTTATATTCACGGCAACAGCATTTATTTGACCCACAATCTGTCATACAGTTACATCTGATAATAGACAACAGCGATGCTGGGGCAGGTTGTATATCTGTCATTACTGGAAGAAAGCTCCCATTATCTAAACACCAACCCCAGTCTTTGGCATTAAGGGAGGAGACACCTTTCCACTGCTGGACTTGGAAATATACTCTCATGCTATGGAATTTAGCTGATGCAGAAGTTGGCGGTAAACTCTGACACATAAGGTGGGAGCTTTTCACTCATACTTCTAAAGCTTTTTCTCCTGCTGATATGAATTCATCAACAGATTTTCCTGCCGCATTGAATATTTCAGCCTGTCTACGGAATTCTTGGTGTTTTACAAATTTCTTCAGTGAGGCATTCTTGCTAATGCCGCATATGTGTGAAGTAGTATCGCAACCGAGGAATGCATGTAAATAAAGAATGTCCCTGCACACTGACTCACTAAGTACTTGCTTCACTTTCTTGATATTCCACAATCTTGGTTTCAATTTTGATTCATTCATAATGAATATTATGTGGGTATTTAGATCAGCATAGTAACACAACAAGATTAACAAGTCTGTATTATTTCCTATCAAGACAGTGTCTGATAATGATGCTGATTCTTTTGTCACCTGGGTAATCAAGAAGTCATCATCACCATCAGCATGAACAACTTTATGTCCATTCAGTTGTAGATATTTCCCTAGCAAAATGATGAAGTTTTCCTTATTCTTTGTATTTGAAAGAAATATATCTTTTTTCTGGGACACTTTCATCTCTTCTGAGAACGTGACTTCCATCCCAAATTTTCCCTTTCCTCTCCTCTGATGTGTGGCATCCTTTGCAGAGGGTGTTCCATAACCATCAAATACTACAGTTGCATGGCCATACTTCCTTGTCACATATGTAACGTAGGTTATACACATAAGTTGACACGCCAGAAGACCATGGAATCCGGTGGAGCAAAGCTCCTTCATCTAGTACATATTTTACTTCACTAGTTGGTGTTTCTTGGTCAGCTTCACTTAATTCAGCCAAATGGCAACCAGATGGCATTGGTAAAACCTGATTTCTGGGTTTCCCTCATCATGAGAGATTCATCGAACAGTGCAGGGGGATAAATTCATAATTCGAAGTTAAACATATCCGCAGTAATATCAGATGCCTTGGCTGCAATCACCAACCGCTGGAAGAGAAGTTGGGGATCTACTTGTATGTGCTCACTACCAATTTTAGTTGCCAATTTTGTTGCCATAGTTGTTGCTTGGTCAGTGCGCTTAAAAATGTACTTAGTAACCGGTTGATTTGTCATCTTATTCAATATGTTCTCTCCTATTGTCTTTGCATTATCCACATCTACTGAACTACTGGCATGTATTCCTGTCATGATATTCCTTCAGTTGTGAACCACCTGTCTCATTATCAAAGGGACTCTTTTCAGACAAAGTGAGTAGCAATGTGCTGATATCTTTCATGTCACGAGCTTGGCGAGCTTTACTCATTTCTTTACTTTGTACGCCACCATCATATCTGATGCCTGTAAGTTCTTGCATTGCCCTATTAACCTCAGAACATACAGGCAAGGACATCAGCCAGGTCAGTCTCTGTTGTTCATTCATATCCGATCCTCTTGTTAGACCACCTCTGGTTTTCATGCTACGCATCAAAACCTGTTCATTCATCAGATCTGTGGATAATCCTGCCTATGTTCTATCACTCCTTCGAGAAACATGAAACCCTCTAGTGAACTTCTCATACAGATCTGTATGACTTTTCTCTAAGTTGACCATTTCTTGCAGGTAAATCTTGGCGGATTTAGCATAAAGGTTATGCCCTGATGCAGCCAAATATGGAAGCATTTCAGTTACTTCTTGCAAAAGCAACTTCCAGCGGCCTAGGCGTTCAGCTTTGATGAATTTCATCAGGATTTGTATCATGCTCATATACTGAAGTCACAGTTTAGCAGTACGGTCAGTAAGGGATGCTGATTTCTCACACAAAAGCTGCTGAATGCGGGAAATCACCTCAGAGCAAACATCTGAAACTGTAACAGACCCATCTTTTTTCATTAGGCCATCATACACCTGTTTAGCTTCAGCAACATCTGGGTGCTAAGTGCATAACAGAAACCATTGTGCTAAAACTATATTAATGTGACTGTCAGTGATACATGCAAACTTCTATATATCACTTGTATGCTATATTGGATATTATTATGATTCACACAATGCTTGCCACTTCATAGTGTAATCTAATCATCTGAAAAGATGAAAAAACACCTCATATGAGGTTCTTTCTACTCCAAGTCACAGACTCTTAACAATGTTATTCATCCGTCCCAGCCTGAATATGGCCTGAAATGAGTGAAATAAAAAAAAGTTAATTTTCATTACTTTCCCATATTTTCTCGGACTGGGACTTGTAATGTGTTGTTAGTATTGCTCGACTGTACACGAATCAGGAAAGATTTTTTATGTACCATTTTTGTCCCCAAAAAACCTGTGAAATGCCTGGACTATCAGTGCACCTTATTCTGTTCACTGTAGAATTACTTCAGCTTCTTTGCAGCCACCCCTCGGCCCCTTCCATTGCTTTCTTCCCCTTCACTCCTTTCTTCCATCTTTCTTTCCACCTCCCCTTACAATTGCTTCGTAGTGCAACTACGAGGTTTTTCTCCTGGTACACTTTCTTTACTCTCGATTTCCCTTTCAGCGATGAATGACATCATCGTTCCCAGCTCGTGGCCTTCAGCGTAATTTTTTTTATTCCAATTCCTTACAAATCAGTATGTAATCTGTATGTAATGTGCTTGAGAAGACGTGTCAGCAGGGAGGTAATTCTGAAATAATGGTATGTTATAAACCTACCTAATGCACTACCTTACAATGACAGAATAGCAGACGAAACGAACAGCATACTGCACCTAAAATCTTTTACCTTACTTTTTCAGTGTGAGTATTCATTCATTTTTTTTTATAACAGACTCTTTAGTATTTGCAATATTTTTGACAATATTGTTATCAACGTGTGATGGTGTATGGAAATGGATCACATTGTGACAAATATGTTGTTGAAAACAGGCACCTACTATATGAACCTTTTTTTATGGAACTCTCTCTCTCTCTCTCTCTCTCTCTCTCTCTCTCTCTCTCTCTCTCTCTCTCTCTCTCTCTCTCATCCTTATTATCATAAAACGGAAAATTTATATAAACTGAAAAAAAATCACCAAAATACATTTACACACACACACACACACACACACAGCCATCCGTATTGTGGTAAAACAGAAAATTTATATAAGATTCACCAAATCGCACACACACACACACATATCCTTATTTTGATAAAATGGAAAGTTTATCTCAAGTGAAAAACATTACCAAAATAGGTTTGAATACTGAAATAATGATGACAACTGATTCAAGTCCCTTCAGTTGTAATAAAAAAAAGACTACTAGTTACGTACAAACAAAAGAAAGCTCAGTAGAAAGAAAGTAAATAGAATTAAACCTGTACACAAACACACACACACACACACACACCAAGAGCTAGAACGAATATCAAAACAGCTCAGTTGATCTGTTTTTAATATTGTTTATTTGTGTCCGTGTTGGGGTTATCCTTAGTAATTTATTGTTGGTATTCTGGCCTACCAAGTGAGAGACCGCAGGTACGACTCCCAGGAGAGGAAACGGCTCGTTAAAAGCCATTGCGTGTGTTAAATAAAAAAAAAAAAAAGTTAATTAGTACATGGTAGTGAGATGGCTTTGGTGGTTAGACCCAAAACTAAAATGGCTGTGAGCTGTTAACTTTCTGATGCTATCCCAGTAAGGAAAAAAAAACTTGGGGTAACTTGGGTAACACACACACACCCACACACACACACAACACACACATTATATATATATATATATATATATATATAATATATATATATTAATCTATATATACTATACATGTACACACACATATATATACATAGAGGTCGATAAATAGATAGTGTAATGTCCTTTAAAATCTAATTCGCTCTACCTCGGAATTAATATATTTTCATATATGTTAATCAAAGGGGATTTTTTTTCGATAAGAAATTTGTCGGTGCCCATGAGCCGACAAATTTCTTATAGACTGAAAAACAAAAAAATTCCCCTTCGGTCAACATATATAAAAATATATTAATTCCGAGGTAGAGCGAATTAATTAAGAAAGGACATTTGCAGCTTAATGTGTATATATGAATCACGGTATTGTGATATGACTCACACACATTATATACATATATAGAAAGAGAGAGAGAGAGAGAGAGAGAGAGAGAGAGAGAGAGAGAGAGAGAGAGAGAGTGTGTGTGTGTGTGGGTGTATGAACACTGCCAACGCACAGGCAACTCGACGAAGGCGCATGCGCAGGCAGCCAGTCGCCCTGAAAAAAGCATATTTCGCGAGGCCTTTAACCTTGCCAATCAAGAGTAGCACAGCACAAAAACGAAAGTCCCTTTCCCCCCCCCTCCCCTCCTCCTCCCAGGCACCTCCAATGCTAAGGGTCCCTGTGTGTGGAGGCTAACAAGTCCAGAGCAGCGGGAGTTGTTCCGAAGGAGGATTTTCCACCGGATTTATAAAATTCTCACCTCTCCCGACACTTACGCCTACAAAATAAACCTATACCTGACTCTTTCTCTCCCTATGAAAGGGGAGTTCGCACGAGGGGGTTATAAAGTGACAGTTTTCACAGGTACAGAATGGCTGGTTTTGTTGGATGTAGTGTAGAGATATACACAGAAATAGGACATACATGGGTACACAAAAACACACACACACACATACACTATCTATTTATCTACCTCTATATATATATATATATATATATATTATATATATATATATATATATACATACATATAATAATATATATGTGTGTGTGTGTGTGTGTGTGTATAGTGTGTATGTATGTTTGTGTGTATATATATAATATATATATATATACTATATACTATATATATATATATATATATATATATATAGATATACTATATATATATATATATATGTACCATCCTTATATATGTTACCCAAGTCTTTTTTTCCTTACAGGCATAGCATCAGAAAGTTAACAGCTCACAGCCATTTTAGTTTTGGGTCTGACCACCAAAGCCACCTAACTACCAGGTACAAATTAGCTTTTTTTTTTTTTTTTTTTTTTAACACACACAATGGCTTTTGACGAGCGGTTTCCTCTCCTGGGAGCCGTACCTGCGGTCTCTCACTTGGTAGGCAAGAATACCAACAATAAATTACTAAGGATAACCCCAACACGGACACAAATAAACAATATTAAAAACAGATCAACTGAGCTGTTTTGATATTCGTTCTAGCTCTTGGTGTGTGTGTGTGTGTGTGTGTGTGTGTGTGTGTACAGGTTTAATTCGATTTACTTTCTTTTTACTCAGCTTTCTTATGCGTTTGTACGTAACTGGTAGTCTTGTTTTTATTACTTCTGAAGGGACTTGAATCAGTTGTCATCATTTATCTCAGTATTCAAACCTGCGTTGGTAAAGTTTTTCACTTGAAATAAACTTCCCATTTTATCAAAATAAGGATATGTATGTGTGTGCGATTTGGTGAATTTTATATGAATTTTTTGTTTTATGATAATAAGGATGTGTGTGTGTGTGTGTGTGTGTGTGTGAGAGAGAGAGAGAGAGAGAGAGAGAGAGAGAGAGAGACTTTCATAAAAAAATGTCCATATAGTAGGTGCCTGTTTTCAACAACATATTTGTCGCAATGTGATCCATTTCCATACACCATCACACGTTGATAACAATATTGTCAAAAATATTGCAGATACTAAAGATCATATATATATATATATATGTTCGTATATATATATATATATATATATATATATATATATGTGTGTGTGTGTGTGTGTGTGTATATATATATCTATATTTATATATATGTATATATATATCTATATATCTATATATATATATATATATATATAGATACTGTGATATATATCTATATATATATCTATATATATATATCTAATATATATATATATATATATATATATTTATAACATTATATAACAAAGAGAGAGGGGGGGTGTAAATGAAAGGGTGTCATAATATCCTGTTTCTGGTTGGTTAATATGTGTAAATGTGGAGAAGAGAGAATAGGGAGAGTTGGCGTTGGTGTATGAAGCTGCTGCTTCTGTTGAACCTGTTGGTTATGAGCAATTTAGTTACCGGTCGAAAGCGATTCATTCAGGTGGACTTGCAGGGAAAAGTGCTCAAGAACTATTGGTTCGAATGCCAGGCAATGATACGTAAGTTAACGCCTCTGGTCTTCTAGTCAACGAAGTCAAGTAGCGTGAGTGCCGTCAGTATTTCTGGCGCCAAGTGCCATAGGCGTAAACACTATGGCATCTTTGGTGACAAAGGTATCGAATGAGTAAGCTCACCCCAAATCGCAGTGCTTGGAGCGGATAAGCAGAACCTCCTGATCGCAGAAACGGATAAAAGACGTAGAATACGACTTCGCCTGGTGAGAAACTTGCAACAGACGCACAGGCCTCAGGGGTCTTGTGTGGCGTGGTTGGTGCGGTGTTGGCGTCCCACCTCGGTGGTCGCTAGTTCGATTCTCGGCCATTCCATCGAGGAGTGAGAGATGTGTATTTCTGGTGATAGAAGTTCACTCTCGACGTTGGTCCCGTTGCTGAATAACCGGTGGTTCTGTGCAACGTAAAAACGCCATACAAACAATGCAAACAAACAAGCAGTATGCCAGTAGACTGAGCTTGCGAGTGGCCCATGGTCTGAAGAGGAGAGGAATGATCTCAGTAGAGAAGACCTCGGGTGACCCCTTTATATATTTACCTAAGGTACCTATATATATATAATATATATATATATATATATATATATATATATATATATTATATATATATATATATTATTACTGGTATTATTTTCCTTTAAACAATTCTTTTTTACTTGCGTTTTTAGGTCCTTTGAATTTTTAACTATTAATATTATACTGATGATGTTATCTGTTAAAACTATCAGATATTTTTCAGGTACGTATCGTTAATTCTATTAGCTTTGGTTTGTTTCGTTTATTCTTCTCTCCAGAGGTCTTCTGTTCCTTTAGTCTTTTATTTTTTTTATTCCTTTCTCCATTTTTCGTCCCTGTATTATTTTTTTGTTTTAAATATAGAATATTTGTAACATTTTTATCCATCCTTCGTCACTTTATTTCGCTCATTCCTCATCTTATTTTAGTTCTTTATTCTTCCTCTTCCCAATTACTCTTTTACTCCCGTGTTCCCTCAACGTCTTTAGTTCTCCCTCACTTACTTATTCCCTCCTACCCCGTATTTCTTTCACCTTCTCTCCATTTCATCGTTCCTCTCTGTCTTCCCATTTTTTTTTATTCAATCTCTTATTCCCGTCCTACTTTCCTATCTTTACCCCACCTGCCTTCTTTCTTTCTTCCTCCTTCTAATTATTTCTAGCAGAGAGAGAGAGAGAGAGAGAGAGAGAGAGAGAGAGAGAGAGAGAGACGAAAAATAGTGAAAAAAGGAAGGGGAAAAAGAAAGAAAGAAAGAGAGGAGGGTAGGAAAGAATTCCCAGCCAGCCCAAGTGTTTCCTTCGAAGCGTAGAGTTTAAGACAACAATATCCGGGTTGGGGATTTCTCCCAACATCAACTCGGATCAACTTGAACTAAAAAACATTTACCGGCGAAGAAGTAAAGGAGGAGAAAAAGAAGAGGAGGAGGTGGAGGAGAAGGTACCGGAATAATGATGGGAAGAAAGTTGGAGACGAAGATGGAGAGGAACGTCTAATTAAACAAGAGAACCTTTGTGACCATACGCGGTTATT
The DNA here is from genome assembly GCF_015104395.2 of Macrobrachium nipponense. NCBI lineage: Eukaryota > Metazoa > Arthropoda > Malacostraca > Decapoda > Palaemonidae > Macrobrachium > Macrobrachium nipponense. The sequence continues at coordinate 28,294,904 of NC_061105.1, forward strand.
GTAAACTTACATTAATCCTTCAGAAAATCGCACATAGGCTCCAATAGGCATCGACGAAATTGCTGTTAATTAAAACATAAGACATAGATCGAAAGCAGTTCATTCAGTGGCTCTTTGCTGGGCTTGGAATACAAATATTCTCGCGAAGAGGGAGGGCCCTGGTGGCAGGAGCGAGGGTGGGGGACTCATAGCAATTCTTCTGTCATGGTACTGTTGTCTCGATAATTTCGAAACTCCGTCCAAGATTTTGAAGATGGCGGCCAAAAAAGTAAAAGAAAGGAATATATGTATATATATATATATATATATATATATATATATATATATATATATATATATATACATATTATATATATATCATACTATTATATATATATATATGTGTGTGTGTGTGTGTGTTGTGTGTGTGTGTGTGTGTGTGTGTGTGTGTGTGTGTGTGTGTGTGTGTAATTACAATAACTATTGTTTAGATGGAAATCTCTTAGCCCAAGTTCGCGAGTTTTTAACCGTAGTTTTAGTGACAAATTTGTTTTTATTTTTATTTTATTATTTTTTTTATTTTACTGGATCCCTTGTCATAACAGTATTTGGGTTCGGTAATTTTCTAGTTGTGTGTTAAACACTGTGTCAAATGTTTAGAGTCTCAAGCACAAGTATTATTGATGGAATATGTTAAATATAACCTTTTAGATGGCAAAAGCAACCTAAGATTCCGACTAAGAGATACGGGACCATAGGCGATGAATATGACAGTAAACAAGGTAATCATTTCTCTGGGAACCGGAGAATAAAAGTCAAGAAAGAGAAGATGACAAAGGTCTGGAATTGTAAGAGAAACAAAATATGACTTGAGAAGAATGAAAAACGAAGTAATGTTACTTTTAGAATAAAATGAGTGAATGCTAAATAACCAAGACAAGGAAAGACGAAGTAAAGAATTAAAAAATGGGTAGAACAAAGGAGTAAAGGATCAAGTTGAGAAGACGCGAGAACTCCAGAGAAAGAAAGGAAACGAAGGTAATGGAAAAGACATAAATCTAAATAACTAACTGAAAGGAGAAATGTATGACGTGTGATATTGAGACAGAGAAAACAAGGAAGGATGATCCCAGAAAGAAATTGCACGAAAGGAGAAGTGACTGCATTCAAGAAGAAAGGAAAATGAGAGTCAGTTGGAAGAAGTAACAAGTAAAAAATGCGTCGACGTTTCTTCGGCGCAACCGAGTTTTCTGTTCAGGCGGTATAGCGTATAATCGAGGCCACTGAGAGTAGATCTATCTTTCGGGTGGTCTCGGTGTATTATGACTCAAGGCCTATGAAAGTTTTTAACGATTATGGCTAACTTTAACATTAAATAAAATAAAAACTACTGAGGTTAGAGGGCTGCAATTTGGTATGTTTGACTGGGGATGAGTGATCAACATACCAATTTGCAGCCCTCTAGCCTCAGTTAGTGGTTTACAAGGATCGCGGACGGACTAAATAAGCGCGGACGGATAGACAAATAACCATCTCAATAGTTTTCTGTAAAATGTGATCATGACGACAAGTAGACTTCAAGATTGAGAGATGAAGGACGGAGTAGCAGGCTGTTTTGAATCAGATTTTTTTTCACTCGAGTTATCTTGAAGCGATTGTTTACTCTCTCTCTCTCTCTCTCTCTCTCTCTCTCTCTCTCTCTCTCTTTTACTATTCTTGCCATGTTACAGCTTTTTCCGTGTTCTCTCTCTCTCTCTCTCTCTCTCTCTCTCTCTCTCTCTCTCTCTCGGCACACACACAAACGAGATAATTATACGTATCATACTGTTTTACATATCTCTTTTTCTCTCTAAATTGTATCTTGTTTTCAGTTATGCCACTTTTGCATAAATAATCATCATACCAAGTTTGTTTGTTTGTTTGTTTGTTTTTTTAATTACGTAAGTTCCCCTGAGCGACGGAAGAACAATTTAATTAATTTTTCCAACATCATAATTTTATATTATTTTAGACCTAGGTGTAGGGGATACTAATATTTCGCTTCTTTTGAGTTAGTTCTTCACGTATTCGTTATTTTTTTTTCAATTAGAAGCAATATGCATTCATTTTTTCTTCCTGTTTTTCTGCATATTATTCATTTTCCCTCTCATAGGCCTAAGTTTATCACTTTATTACATGCTTACCTGTTCTTGTATTCATCGGCTTATTTCTCGCTTTTGTTTATTTTGACCTGCATCAGTTTGTTGTGTAACTTCCTTGTTTCTACTAATATATATCAATTCTTTCTTTCCCCATTCCGAAATGTTTGTGTCAATTCAATTATCTGTTGCCCATTTCTGTATGTTTTTGTCAATTCATTTATCTGCTATTTTTCCTACTTTTATTTACCTTTAACATTTATTTTCCATTCTTGCCCCTCATTTATTTAGGAATTAATTTCTCATTTGCATTCCTACATTTATCAGTTTGCCGCGTTATTTCCATATTCTTGAATTTATCCGCTTGTTTTCTAATATTGCAATTCTGCCAGTTCTTAGTATTTTCAATTTTCAAAACTAACTTCTTTTTTACCATTTTTATTTTCTTAAGATTTATTGACAATTTTTCCAGGGAGACTCGTTGCTTTTCAAAACCCGCCCACTTCACGTAGTGTTTCTCCCACTCTCGAATCAGAGAGGGGAGCAAAGATTCTCCTTCCCCTCTCTTTTTTTCCTTTTCTTTTTTCCTTTCCATTTTTATTTGCCCCCCGAGATTTTGTTTTTATTTGCCCCCCTGGAGAGAGAGAGAGAGAGAGAGAGAGAGAGAGAGAGAGAGAGAGAGGGGAAGGGAGGGTGGGGGTTCAAGAAACCTTTTGGTGCTGTCGACTGAAAGGATCCAAATCCCTTTGGGAACAAGAATCCGTGTGGAGGTTTGATCTGCCTCGTAGCTTGACCTCGTCTATGCTTTAATCGTCGTAGGATACGATCTTTCTCTTTAGTGTATCTCTTATGGTGATATAATAGAGCATATTAAAGGCCTCCTTGTTGTAGAATCTTTCCGTGTGTATCATGTCCCCCTTGGTGGACGATTTCCTGTGTGGTTAGGTCATGGAATGTTCTTAGATCCCCTGTGTAGTCTCATGTAAGTGATTAGATCCCCTGTATGGTAAGGTCATGTATGTGCTTAGATCCCTTGTGTAGTGAGGTCAGGTATATGAGCACATCCCCTGTGTGGTAAGGTTTTGTAAGCGATTAGATCCCATGTGTTAAGGCCTTTTATATGACATCCCCTCGGTGGTAAGGTCTTGTATGTGATTAGATCCCGCATGTGGTCAAGTTCTCAGTGAGAATTGATTGTGATTGTGTGTGGCATATTAAGATTTTCCTCCTGGAGCAATCCTGTGCTAACTTTCTGTAATCGAATTGTAATGGTCAACGGAGTGGTCAGTCCATTTTTCAGTTTACTTCCAGAGAGAGGGATCCTCTCGCCTCTGTGGTGTAGGTATAATATATATATATATATATATATATATATATATATATATCTATATATATATATACACACACACACACACACACACACACACACATATATATATATATATATAAAAATTTTTATATATATAATATATAATATATAGATCCTACATAACCACAGACGAAAAATAAGAGACAGAATGTAGGTCCTGATCGATTTCGACTTTTTTGCAAGCTATTGACTAAGGACCTGATACATAGTATTAGAAGTCACAAATATATATATATAGATATACATGACAATATATATTACATGGACAATACAGATGAACATATACAAGCGTATGATAAATTGATGAATGATTCATCACCTGGCGGATTTCACCCACAGTGACAACTAGTCCGTCACTAAGTTGTCAAGTTATATATATATATATATTATATATATAATATATATATATATATATATATATATCTTCTTCTTCTTCCCAGCTTGTTCCCATTTTTATATGGGGTCGCCGTTTCGGATGAGCCGTTTCATCTATTTCTATCTTGTGCTTCTGCTCATCATTCACCCTTCTCATTTAAATCTCCTCTCACACAGTCCTTCCATCTCTTTCTTGGTCTCCCTCTTTTTTCTTTTACCTTGCACCTCCACCCCCATAGTATGTCTCCACATCGTGGCGCCTCATCTCTCCTCCTCAACAGGGTTGTCATCCCTACCATCTCAGCTCCCCCTCCTGCACTTTCTTTGATACTTCCACCACCTTAGTTGACCTCCTTATGTTGTCATTTCTGATCCTATCCACTCTTGTTACCCCAGACATCCACCTAAGCATTCTCATTTCTGCCACATCCATCTTCTTCTGCTCTGCTTTTTTCTCATGCTTGCTGTTTCGTACCATACAGCATTGCTGTTCTTACCACCGTCTTGTGAAATTTTCCTTTTAACCTAAGCGGCACTCTTTTGTCACAAAGAACTCCCGAGGCCGCTCTCCAGTTGTTCCAGCCTGCCTGTACCGATGTTTACTTCTTCTTCCATACTTCCTCCAGCGTTAACAAGATCCCAAATATAAACTTATCAACTAAATCCTTATTGCTCTCCACCAAGCTGAATACTTTCTCTATCATCCCCCTCAGTGGTGGTACACATATATTCTGTTTTGGATCTACTTATTATCATTCCTCTGTTTTCTCCAGTACTTGTCTCCATCTCTCCAATTTCACTTCCAGATCTTCTGCTCTCTGCACACAGAACAATATCATCCGCATACAATAGTTCCATGGTACTGTCTCCCTTACTTCCTCTATTATAACATCCATCACTATGTTAAAGATAAATGGGCTCAGAGCCGACCCCTGGTGTATCCTACTCTCACCTCAAAACCTTCTGTCTCCCCAACACTGCTCCTCACTCTGGTAAATACATTCCGGTACATCTCTTGTATCAATCGCACATACTTCTCTGGCACATCTTCTCCCTCAGGCTCCTCCATACCTCTTGTCTCGGGACTCGGTCATAAGCCTTTTTTCAAGGTCAATGAATACCATATGTAGGTCCCTTTGTCTTTCCCCGAATTTCTCATTATTTGCCTCAGACAAAAATATACCATCTGTTGTTCCCCTTCCCTTCATAAATCCCATCTGCTCCTTACCTATTTGTACTTCTTCTCCTCGTCTAGCATCTATCATCCTTTCCAGTATCTTCAAAGTGTGGGACATCAATTTAATGCCCCGATAATTACCACACTCTTGGACATCGCCTTTCCCTTAAAAATTGGTATCAATATACTCCCACACGCCACTCATTTGGTATCTTTTTTCTTTTCCTGTTCAAGGATCTTTATCATAAGATCGTACAGTATATCCACTCCTTCATCTCCTAATGCTTTGCCATGCCTCCACTGGGATCATGTGTGGTCCGGTTTTTGCCTTCCCATTCTTCATCTTCTTCAGTGCATTTAGTACCTCTTGCCTAGAAAACCACATTACCATGCCAATGTTCACTTGCCCATCCTCTCTTATTAGTCTATTATTTTCTTCATTTAACAACTGTTCGAAATATTCCTTTCCATCTCTTCACAATGTCTTCCTCCTTTCTAAGCACTACACCCTCTTGATCCTTTATTTGTTGATATGTGTTATATCTTTGGTGCTCTTATTTCTAGCCTTTGATAGCTTGATCATCTTCTTTAATCCTTCCTTTGTCCCCAGCTCATTATACACATCATCATACGACTTTGCTTTAGCTTGGGCTACCACCTTTTTCATCACCTTGTTTTTCTCTCTGTACCTATTCTGTCTTACCACTGACTGTGGACTCTTCCCATCTTTTTCTTTGCCTCCTTCTTATCTTTTACTACTTTCTCAATGTCTTCATCCCACCACCCACTCTCCTTTTCTTCCCATATGATACCAGATGTCTCTCCTAGCAGCTCCTTTCCATGCCTTCTTATTACTGCTGCATTTCGTGCCCACCATTCTTGAACATCTTCAATCCTATATCAATATCCTCCAAAACCCTCCTCTTAAACTCTCTCTTCTTATCCCCTTCCTTCTGTAAGTTCATACCATTTAATTTTTCCTTATATATTATTATATTATCTATATATATATAATATATATATCTATAGTTGTATATTATATATATATATATATATATATATATATTATATATGTATGTATGTATATTATATAAGTATATTTCCCTCAATTCTTCCCAAAGAATTACGTAACGTACGACCATTTATATCCAAAACGACTACGTAGTGAAGAGTCAGCGGGTCCACACATTTCGCCTCTCTCATTCTAATTACTTTTTTTCCTTGTAATTATCATCAAAGGCTATAGGCTGACAAGGAGAAATCGATGGTGGAGAACTCTCGCTTTTCGGCTAATTAAACGTTTTCGCCCACCTGGAGGGGAAGGAAATGTTTCCCATTGCACAGCTAAGGAAGCGGTTATTTGGAGAAGGGCCTTTTCTTCCGATCTGTAGCGTTTCGGTCGCCCTCAATGAAGAAGTAGTCGATTATTAAGGCAAAGGTTTTTTGCATTTGACGCTTCAGAAGTGAGGCGTTTGTTCGTGTAAATGTAATTTTGACTCTCCTTCTGTCTGTAGATTGTGTAGCTTACCACTGAAGAAAGGGAGCAGTTATTTAGGTAGACATATTGAGTGATATCTTGCTTTGCTTCTTCTTCGACAAAGGCAAGAAATGTGTCGGTTATTGTAAACTTTTTTACATCTATACAGATGAATTAATTTATAAAATATTTGTACTGAATTAGATAAAAAAACTTTGCGGAATTTTCAGATAAGCAAAAAAAAATTGTTTTGTAAGGGGCTGTTATAGGGATATAAAAGTTTGAAGTGGTCTCGCTGAAAGAAAAAGCATTTGTTTAGAAAGTTTCGAGGAAGTTGCTTATGACTTCTGTTCTCGAAGATCGCTAGACTTGATCCTATGCCAGATTATGACAATTCTGGCCCCCTGTGGCGTTAACAGCTACCGCTAAGGCTCGGAAGGATGTCTTCATGGGTTGGGAACAGATTTCGTCATTGCTCCTGAAATTTGGAACCTCGAGAAAGGGGTAACAAGTTTTTTGCTGAATAATTATATATTTTATATTAATAGTAATCCTTAGACGAACTCAGGCTTTTGCATTTATGGCGGCCTTGTTGAAGTGTTATTTTTTATGTGTTTTCTCACCAAACTATTATTATTCTTCCAGTTCAAGAGTTCTCTCTCTCTCTCTCCTCTCCTCTCTCGCTCTCTCTCTGTATATTATATATATATATATATTATATATATATATATATATATATATATATATATAGATAGAGAGAGAGAGAGAGAGATATATGTTTTATATAAATATATATATTATTACATATATATATATATATATATATATATATATATATATATATATATATATATATATATATATATATACCGCTACCCCTTTATCCCTCTCTATCCTTTTTCTTCTTATGTACTCACCCATTCTCTCTCTCTCTCTCTCTCTCTCTCTCTCTCTCTCTCTCTCTCTCACTCTCTCTTTCTTCTTATGGACCCACCGAATCTCTCTCTCTCTCTCTCTCATTCTTCTTCCTGTGACCCCACCCAACTCTCTCTCACTTCTTCTTCTTCTTCGTCTTTTTTTCTTCTTCTTCATCTTGACCCACCCATCTTTCTCGCTCGCTCGCCCCATTCCCATGGATCCACCCAACTCCTCTCTATCTCTATTCTTCTTCTTCTTCTTTCTATGGACCCACCCATTTCTCTCTCTCTCTCTCCTTCTTCCTATGGACCCACCCATCTCTCTCTCTCTCTCTCTCTTTCTTTCTTCTTCTTCTCTTCTTCCCTATGGACCCCAACCCACCTCTATCTTTTTTTTTTTCTCTCTCTCTCGCCCCATTCCCATGGACCAACCATTCCCCCCCCCCCCCACCTCTCTCTCTCTCCTCTCTCTCTCTCTTTCTTCTCATTTCTCCACTCGTTCTCTCTCGCCCCGCCTAGATTTTCTGTCTTTTTCTTGTTACCTTCTATCGTTCTCTTATGCTTTCCTCCCATTTTTCATTTCCATTATCGTGCGTCTTCGTCTTTCTCATGGTCACGTGCCACTTACTTATAAAATTCTTTCACAACGTGAACCTTGTAATGGATCAGGCATCCCCCATTCGTCCTTCTCTTTTATTATCTCCTTATTTACTCTCTCTCTCTCTCTCTCTTCCTTCTTCTTCTTTCTTTTTCTTCTTCTTATGGACCCCCCCCCCCCTCTCTCTCCTTCTTTCCTCTTCTTCTTCTTTTTATGGACTCTCTCTCTCTCTCTCTCTCTCTCTCTCTCTCTCTCTCTCTCTCTCTCCAGTTTTGCTTCCCTCTTCAGCCCAGACAGATATTTCGGTAATTAATTGGTTGAGAAGGATTCGAAGCCTACACAAGCACCGCAAAAATGCTGAGAGAGAGAGAGAGAGAGAGAGAGAGAGAGAGAGAGAGAGAGAGAGAGAGATCACTTATAAGGTAAAAAGGAGAAATATTATAGATCTTTGAGGGTCTAGACGATACGTTTCCTGCGCGCAAGAGGGAAGTATGACGGTAAAGGAGGAATTCCTGAAGGAGGAAGGAGAAACGAAAGGGCGAAAGAAACGGAATGAGAAGATTGAAAAGAAAGAAGATGGTAGAAAAGCTCATCTACAGTTTGTGTGGCAAAAGACGACTAAAAGGACACCTGCTGCCTTTCAGTCTTACATTTTAGTAAAAGGCTAGGTTCACTGAGTAAAAGGCTAGGCTCACTGCCAGTAACTGTGGGAACTGCTGCCTTTCAGTCTTACATTTTAGTAAAAGGCTAGGTTCACTGAGTAAAAGGCTAGGCTCACTGCCAGTAACTGTGGGAACTGCTGCCTTTCTGTCTTACACTTTAGTAAAAGGCTAGGTTCACTGAGTAAAAGGCTAGGCTCACTGCCAGTAACTGTGGGAACTGCTGCCTTTCAGTCTTACATTTTAGTAAAAGGCTAGGTTCACTGAGTAAAAGCTAGGCTCACTGCCAGTAACTGTGGGAACTGCTGCCTTTCAGTCTTACATTTTAGTAAAAAGTTAGGTTCACTGAGTAAAAGTCTAGGCTCACTGTCAGTAACTGTGGGAACTGCTGCCTTGCAGTCTTACATTTTAGTAAAAGGCTAGGTTCACTAAGTAAAAGGCTAGGCTCACTGCCAGTAACTGTGGGAACTGCTGCCTTGCAGTCTTACATTTTAGTAAAAGGCTAGGTTCACTGAGTAAAAGGTTAGGCTCACTGCCAGTAACTGTGGGAACTGCTGCCATGCAGTCTTACATTTTAGTAAAAAGGCTAGGCTTACTGCCAGTAACTGTGGGAACTGCTGCCTTGGAGGTGGAATTTTTGGTGAAAGGCTAAGCCCACCGCCAATAGCTGTGGTTGATGACAGCAAGGGCATGTGGTCGTAAAAACCCCTTTGCCAAACAATAAACAATGTCTAAGATTGGTGGAGGATGGTGCCTTTGATAGAAGGCAGTGGAGAAGACGCATCAGGCAACCGACCCCTTAATGTAGGGACAACATGGGAAAGAATAAAAAAAAGATGACGAAAATGAATAGTTGTGTTATGGATGTTTGTGCAGTTGCATTAACCTTAGTGATTGGATCAGTGTTGATGAAGATGTTGATTCATACAATTACCGTGCTTGTCAAAGGGGCGATTATTTTATGAATGGCTCTAGACAGGATTAACGAAAGGTCCAGGTCACTAAAAGAAACGAAAAAACGCTCGTGGGTTAGATTAAAGATTTAAAAGCAGCCACCCACACGTGGACACAGGTAAGTTTCATTTAATGACCTGGACCTTTTGTTAATCCTGTAATGTCCGTGCTGTGTTTCTTAGTCGTTGATCAGTCTTGCCTTTGGTAAAGGGTCGTTTAAGACCGAAAGATCTCGGGCAGTTTTCGTTTTTCATTTTCGTCCGTGACATTACAGTATATGGTTATATAAAGATACATTCACAAGAAAGGTCGTATAAATGCCAGAGGACATGCAGAAACCCCTGAGGTTGGGATTATAAAGGAGCAGATGCACTTGGAATCCAACACAGTTGAAGAATTAGTGGACCTACCAAAACAAAGGTCAATCTTTGAGAGGTTTGCCGACAGTTCAGGCCGAACCGGCCAGGGAGCAGCGAGGAGTCAATTCAGGGATCACACAAGGGGAGAGACTGACGTCACACCAAAAATGGCCTTGGAATGAATAAAGTTGATTACATATGTTTATAACCTTGCAACACTGAATATATACTTTCACAAAAAAACTTTTTGTGGGCTTTATTAATCCAGATATCTAGCATATGCGAAGGGTACCATAAACCTGTCGCTATTTCTCTTATGTTTTCAATTTCTTGATCCAAATTCTGGGAAATAACTATACACAAAGTTCGTAAAAACATAGACAAAATAATTAATACATTAGAAAAAATACTTAATAATTTGATGTTAAGATGATGGCCTGAATAGAAATGGACATCAGTTAAGTTGTGGGTTGGTTTCATATAAATACTGAAATTGCAGTGAAATGGTTCTGTATGAATTAAAACATCTAAGAAAGGTATGCAGTTGTTTTTCTCCAATTCTAAAGTAAACTTAATTGATGGTACCTGGTTATTCAAATTAGAGATTAAATAATTTACATCTATACCAGCATGTGAAACGGCTAAAATATCGTCAATATATCCATACCACTTTCAAGGAGTATACATGATATTAAGTAGATGTTGTTTTTCAAAGAATTCCATATACAAGTTTGAGAGGAGTTGGGATAGAGGGTTGTGCATTGTCATACCAGATATTTGTTGGTAGAATTCGCCATTAAATGTAAACTTATAACCACAAATTCACAATTTAATTAGTGAATTATATGGCTTACAGGTAGAGGTAATTCATGATAGATTAGTTCATTACTAAGATACCCTAAAATAGAATCTATAGGGAATTTAGTAAAAAGCGAACAAAATCAAAACCAACTAATCTGTCAGTGGGGGAAAAGTGATTTTGTATCATTTATCAACTAAATCTAATGAATTTTATATGTGAGAATCGAAGATAGTTCCAAGTAACGGAGACAAGAGCTTAGTAATATAATTTGAAAGTTTATATGATATTGAACTAACAGTGTGCTGATAATGGGCCGCATAGGATTATTTTATTTATTAAAATGTTTAAGAATAACCTTAGAGATAAAAGCAGTGGCTTGATTGCCAATGGGTAGCCTTATATATATTTCCTATGTATTCGTATGTTTAATAGTATTTTTTTTTTTTTTTTGCAAAATTTTTTATTGTTTACCAAAAGGAGAAGATATTAAGTGATGTACGGTTATAAACATGTAATCAGCTTGTTCATTCTAAGGTCATTTTCGGTGTGACGTCACTGTGAACCTTTAACTGACTCCTCGCTGTTTCCTTGCCATGTCTGCCAAATCTG
>NC_061105.1:28308816-28313816 GCF_015104395.2 Macrobrachium nipponense
ACACACACACACAAACACGCCTTTATTCCAGAGGTTGAAAAGGAAAATCGTCATTATGACGTACATAAGTGTGTGTGTGTGTGTGTATGTATATATATATATATATATATATATATATATATATAGTATATATATATATATATATATATATATATAATATATATAGTTGGTATTAATTCTACTAGGAATGACTAAATGCAAAGTGTTCTGCTTATGTTTCGTTTCGTTATAATGCTGAAAAAGTGTACGTTTTGAGTTGACCTACGTATGCTTAATATCATTTGATCTGAACGTGAGTGAATTTTCTCATATGAATGACCTGATATGTATATGCAGCAGTTCGTTGTTTTACATTATTGTTGCATCTCATATATTTTGGAGTCGCGAATATTAGGGTGAACCATGTATGATTAGTCCGTCCTTTGTATTCTTTATTCCTTTTCTTTGGTTGAACTCGTCCTTTAACATAATTAATTATATATATATATATATACCTATATATATATATATATATATATATATATATATATATATATATATATATAATATATATATATATATATATTTCTTTTTTCCGACATTTTAACTTATCTTGAATAAGTCTTTCGGGCCATAATGAAGTCATTCACTTGAGATGACGCGAGAAATATTCAGACGAAATTTAAATCATTGCAAGCGGCGAGTTTGCAATTCCTTGGCCCTGTTAAAAGTAAGTTTCTCCTGTGAATGGGGTTTTTCAATTAGATTGTATGATTATTAAAGAATAAACAGAAAAGTGCGCGAGGTATCCGTCGAAAATAATTGATATATTGAGTCGAGTAATGATATTCCCACGCTCGTAACACATCACGTACACATGTGTCGCTAACCGCCCTGGTGTGGAGTGTGTGTGTGTGTGTGTTATATATATATATATATATATATATATATATATATATATTTATATATATGTACATATACACGTAAATATAATCATCTATATACATATATAATTAGTTTTACATTATATATATATATATTTAAATGTATATATAACAATCAACTGTAGACTCACACCTAATTTTCTAATAAAACTATACACATACATAGGCGTGCATTTGAAAATGGAAGAGAAAAGCGGCAGAGCGACGGCATGAAGAGAGAGAGAGAGAGAGAGAGAGAGAGAGAGAGAGAGAGAGAGAGAGAGATAATCGCATCTGACCATCTTTCCATCAGGAGCAAGTTAGACCTTCATTAATATTCCACAGCGTCCTTCCAGTGGGGGAATCCTGAAGTGTGACCCAGCTGATTCCTTAAGGAATTCCCCGTAATCCTCGGCCTCCTCTCATCCACCCCTGTCCCTTCGCATTAAATTCTCTCTCTCTCTCTCTCTCTCTCTCTCTCTCTCTCTCTCTCTCTCTCTCTCTCTCTGTCTGGTCAGAGATCACCGAATGAAGTAAAGGAAATGAAGAAGTCAGAATCAGAAGGTTACATGATTATTAATAAGAGCAAAATCACAGCCAGACAAACACCCATATATTGCCCAAGCCTGAATAAACAAGAAGGACGAGTAAGACTTGTTATGACAGCGAAGGAAACGAACTTGAAAGAGAAAAAATGGCTAATTGCCTGTTATTTCAAAAGTGACTGTCTTTGTATTTATGGGATTTTTATGAATTCTCATTTCCTCCGGGAGGATAAACTTCCCTAGATTCCACATTCTTCATGCAAAGTTGTTGGGTTGCCAGAAAATATATCATTAATATTCCCTTTTCATCTTGATTCCAAAGTCTTATTTCGAAATACCGTTGTTACCGCTTACATTGGGAATGCAATAAATAAGTAATGCATTTTTATATTCGAAATTCCTCTCTGATAGAATATGGAAATCAAATGAAATATTGTTTCCGTAATATATATCTCAGGTAAACTAGTTTTTTTTTTCGCATTGCAAATTTCATATCCACAGTATCAGTATTGTATAGATTTCATAATATTACTGTATGTATATTACGTATTAGAAATTAACCTGTAACCTTTTCAGACTCCAAATGGGTCGTTTTAAAGAAAATACCGTAGCTCCGATCCTAATTCATCTCGTACTCTCCTGATCAAATGTCAAAGTTGCCAAACTCTACAGTCTGACTCATTATTTTCGAGTCCTCAAGTTTTTAAGGTTCTGAATACTTTATTGGGAAGTGGAGAGTTCTTATATCCCAGATTCACTATACAACAATATTAATCGTTTCTCATAATCAGAATCCATTCTAAATACCCAAAGTATTTTTCGAAATTGAATTATATTTCTAGAACTTCCTGCAGAATCCGTAATGCACTAGCCATTAAAAAACTGTTAGCGTGTACATTGCAAATAGACAATTTTAAGTGAATGTTATTTCCAGGTTTTAAAAGTCGCTCAGTAGCGGCGATGACATGGGACTGGCAATTACACATGGACATAATGTCTTGGAGACTGAACGTCCTTTTAATATCCAATTCGCTCTACCTCGGGATTAGTATATTTACATATATGTTAACTGGTTTGGAATTTTTTAGTTGATAATAATTTCGTCCTTTTCATGGATTCGAACCGGCGCACAGAGGAAAAATCAGGACTTCAGTGACGTCCTCTGTGCACTGGTTCGAGTCCACGAGAGGATGAAATTATTACCGACTAAAAAAGATTCCCCTTTGGTTAACATAATGAAAATATTTTTATTCCGAGGAAGAGCAAGTTGGATATTAAAGGACATCTGTAGCTTAATGCATGTATAGGAATCACGGTGATGTGAAAAAAAATTAATTTTAAATATATATATATATATATATATATATATATATTATATATATATATATAATATATATATATATATATATATATATATATATATATATATATATATATATATAATATATATATATATCTAAACAAACACATACATACAAGGTGTAACGCAACTTTATGCAAATATTTGGGGAAATAAAAGATGGCATTCTGAGTAGAAAATGTCCTATAAAGATGTGCATTTTAAGGCTTCGTTTGTTGGTGAGGTGAATTTTTAAGATAACAGTTATCATTAAATGGCCAAGTAGAATGGCGCGCCCGGGATGTCGGAGTACGGACGGCTTTGGGGAGGGATACTGGGGGAAGGAGCTGATCACTTCACTTGTTACTCTACACAACCTCACTTTTCTGGCAAGAGCGTGTTCGTGTTACGAGTCATATTCCTTATCCATTTTGTGAGCAAGAAACTGGAGACAATGCCTTACCATTCCAGTAATGTGGAATATGCAGATAAAATGGTTATAAATGGGTTTTGCAACAATAAACCCTGCTATTATAAAAAAGGAAATCAGCGATTAGGCCGATACAAATAAAATACATCCAAATCAAATGTATTCTTTAGATATTGAACAAAGGGGAAAATGCAAGTATTGAAACCTTCTGTTTCTCGTCAATGGTATTCACTGGAATCCGATAAAGGAAAGGAAAGCAAGCTGAATGAAATCTCCCTTCCGTCAAAGATAGGCCTATTCATTAAACACCGATCAAAGATTTTAAACATATTTTCAAAAATCTCTCGTTCTCCATCAAAAGTATTCGAAAAAGAATGGACAATTTTTTTGGAGAATTTACTTTCCTTAGTCTTTCCTGATGAAGGTAATACACATATTCTTGCGGTAATCGAAAGAGGTAAAAAAGCTGACGTTGTTCAAAGTGCAGTAACCTCCCTACTTGCATTCCCTCGTCATTATGATTACTGTCATTATCACTCATTCAGCATAGACCTAGTCCTGACTCCTGATTCAACAATTCCGTGACATTTACACTACTTTCTTGATAAGTAAAGATAATCATTAAACTTAGATTACAGTGAAATCTGTTTGCAGGTGATTTACTAATTGAAGGGACTGTAATGCTACAATTAGCAAAAACCTGCGAAAAAAGGCACATGATTTAAAGACTAGCAATTCAGTTGCCGAATGCACTTCATCAACTCTCCTCCTTTCCCCCCCCCCCACCCCCCCCCCCCCCCCAAGAGGGTCACCATCATGCCCAAGGACATCCAGCTTGCCCGCCGCATTCGTGGAGAGCGAGCCTAAGTCCAGCAACACCACAAAAATACTACCAAAATCCCTGACTACTCGGACAGCGCACGCCATGTTGGCCGAGAGCAGTGTTAAGGAAAACCGATTATTTTAAACATTCGCCTCACTAATTAACGAAGCCTTAAAATGCACATTTTCTGCTCAGAATGCCATTTCTTTCATTTCCCAGAATATTTACATAAACTCGTGTTACACCCTGTATATATATATATATATATATATTATATATATATATATATATATATATATATATATATATATATGTGTGTGTGTGTGTGTGTGTGTGTGTGTGTGTGTGTGTGTGTGTGTGTGTGTTGGGTTGATATAGATGTGTATATACTATATATATATATATCTATATATATATATATATATATACATATATATATAAACAGCACCAATAGTTCTGTGAGATTCTGGGAACAATCTCGAATGCATTATTCCGTACATAATGAGAGATTTAGATCATCCTATTTAACTGGATCAAGCAAGAGCCTTAATCCCATGTAATGACGCAGTTAAAAAGAAAAGATATCCATTGAATCTTGTTTCATCAAGTCAAATAATAGAAATGTTCTAAATTTAATTCTTGGTCTATTTAAGCTTGATGCTTTCATAATGAAAAAAGTTGAAGATAAATATTAGCAACAAAATTAATATATTTAGTTTTTACATGTTTTGGACTTTGAAGATACTTTGTAATTTCGGTTAGGGTCAAATCTGTTTAGGTTTGTGACCGTGTGATATCCGATAATCCTGGATTATCTCTTTAATTTTTACCCTTTTGACAATTAACCATCTGGTATCTTGATCTTGTTGTGTACCTGAGACCTTTCTCTCCAATTGTATTTCATTCGCTCCTTGACAATGTTTAAGTAAAGACGAAAGCGCTTGGATTTCTGACTATCATT
>NC_061105.1:28316316-28331316 GCF_015104395.2 Macrobrachium nipponense
CTGAACCACATTATATCGAGAAATGAATTTCTATCACCAGAAATAAACTCCTCTGATTCCGCGTTGGGCCGAGCCGAGAATCGAACTTCGGACCACCGGATTCTAAACCCTTGTAAAGATAGATTTTAAAGATAGAGACAAAAGGAAGACGCCAGAAACTGTGTTGTAATTTGTGTAAAACTGAGAGTATCAGACTCAGAACCAGACAAGGGTCAGAATATCCAACATGGAGAGGGCAGAGTCAACCGAAGGGTTGACATTTTGAGATGAGACAAAGTAGATTAGAGAGAGAGAGAGAGAGAGAGAGAGAGAGAGAGAGAGAGAGAGAGAGAGAGAGAGAGATAAAATCGTAATGTGTATCAACTTTTTTCTTTACCTCTGTATCACAGTAATAATTATGGTTGCTTAGAATCATTTGCATGTCTGTATGAATATTAAAGTTGCCAATAACTCCTATCTGCGAGTTATACAGTATTTCTTTAAAAAAATATTTTAGGCCTGTCTATCCTATTTGATCAAACAAAAATAAACAGCATGTCCATTCATTTTTCTTGATATTTCTTCTTCTTTTTTCCAAAAAAATGTCAAGTGGTTGCCACAGGTGTCTGGACAATATGGTATTTGTTTTAATGTTTTTCTCACTCAGTGTAGGCATGTGTCTAGTGTTTTGTTAATTCGACATAGGGGGCATCGAGGATTCAACAGTTTAAAAGAGGATGTGGCAGTAATCAATGCCTTTTCTTTGCTTGGGTACCTCCAACTACTAGATGTAACGTTGAAAATATAAACACATGGAAATTATATATATATGATATATATATATATATATATATATATATATATATATATATATATATATATATATATATATAGCAGCAACTGGCGGTACAAGAGTCAGATGATGGAACCGGCTTTGATTAAACAGAGACAGGTAATGAACATCTCAAAGGGTGCTTGGGATTCAGATGTCATTGATAAAGTTTTCATTCAATCAACGCTTAAGAGGACTAAAGGAAGATTATCAGTGGGAGTGACCTAAATTGGCTTGCTTGTGGATGGATCTCTTGGTATAAATACCACCTTTTCTGTAAGTTTTCTCATTCATCTACCTGAAGAAGGAGACAGCAGTCTCTAAAATCTAGTATTTTCTCTCTACATTTTGGCGTTTTTATGGGCTCCTTTTATTAGATGGAATTCTGTTGTAACAAAACATTTTTACCAGTCATATTTGGCCCATTATGAAATTCAACCGCCTTTCCACGTTTCTCCGCTCACATCCAGAAGTCAAGCCAGTTTTTCGCAAGTTTGAAAAAGAACTGATCAGACTAGACCAGCTGAAGAATCAAACACACTTTTTAGAAGAATGCCTAAGGGAACAAGTACTTCCAAAAAGTACGGATTCGGGAGATGGACTCTACAACCGGACCCCATTCCTCTCTCACACAAGATTTTCCTGGAGGAAAGAATTACCAACACAAAAAACTACATCTTCATACTACGCAGAGTGATATATGGAACTCAGTCTAATCTTCGCCTCCTCGCTACGGACCACATATGCAGGTATCTGATTTCATTTTGTTCTGACAGTGCTGCTTATGATAGCACGACTCATGCCAACAGACTTTTACGCAAGTTAAATGACTTAATAAACAATAGTGCCTGGAATAGTCTTAAGCAACAAGACAAAGTTTTAAATATCCAACACCCCCCTTAGGGTAAACCAACACTTAGTTTTAAATCTAGGCTTATCCTTTGGCCTTATGCCAGACCGTAAAAACAACCTAGACTTCATAGTGGCTTTTGATAAATTCATATCGGACTAAAATTACAGCTGTGAAGAGATATGTTTAAAAGGAGTATTACTAAATGCTTCAACTGACCTTAATAAGAAATACCCTGTTCCCCGTAGATTTATGATAGCCATCCGCTAGCTAAAAAAGTTAGAAGTTGTAATAAGTAGATCCGACAAAGACGGCAAAATCGTAATCATGGTGAAAACTTCTACCCTGACAAAATCAACCAACTCCTTAGCAACACAAACACTTACGACAAACTGACGAAAAATCCCCTCCAAAACGTCCCCACAGAATTTTTTCGGAAAGCAAGATTAATTGGCCAAGACAAAAAGATCATTGGACTATTAGAGAAATTTAAAGTAATTAATCCTATACTACCCTACTTTTATGGCCTTCCCAAAGCTCACAAAGACAATCTTCCATTCTGACCCATCGTTTCATGTACCAGAGCTTTCAATTACAAAATTTCTAAATGGTTAGCTGGCCTCCTTTCCCCTTTTTTGGGCACTTTTTCTCCCAGTCACATTAAACATTCGGAAGATTTTTGTCACAAATTCAGCGAAGCACATATACCACTTCACAACATAAAACTTCTAAGCCTTCCCTATTCACAAAAGTACCAGTACAGGACGTTCTTCAGTTTTTGAGGGAAAAATTAGCCCCCTATTCAGATCATTTCCCATTGGCGCTTGAGAAAATAATAAAGTTTGTTGAATTATGTGTATCTACTAACGTATTTTCATTTGGGGAATTATTCTATTAGCAAAAATTCGGGTTCAGTGTGGGTAGTCCTTTAAGTCCTGTTTTAGCCAGTCTGTACATGGAATACTTTTAAACTACAGTAATAAATGCAATAAAACTCAAAAACATGCTGTGGATCAGATATGTAGATGATATTCTAACATTTGAGGTAATAGATGGGGCAATTTTAATGAATCCCTTTCAAAATTAAACGCATTAGTGCCCAGCATCAAATTTAAAGTTGAATGGGAAACAGACAACAAAATTCTTTTTCTTGATGTTTTAATAATCAGAGACACAACAGAATACAAATTTACCATATAGAGAAAACAAACGTTCTCACTTTCATACATTCACTACTTTAGCTATCACGACATTCCTATCAAGATAGGCGTAGCCAGCAACCTATTCTTAAGAGCCTTACGAATTTGTTCCCCAGATTTCCTGGAAAATTTTTTTTAACTAATCCATAAGCGGCTTTCGTCTTTTAAGGTATCCTGACCATATAATTGAGAAAGCAATTCACAAAGCAAACGTAATTTTCTACCGACCCCCTCAAGACAAGACCAGAGACACGCCCAACAATAAAATAAAAATTCCACACCTGGACAGGATTAAGACAGTGGCCCAGATTCTTGGAAAATCTAATCCTTTTGCATTTACTTACCCAAACACCTTAGCCAAATCCCTGATTAACGTCCAACAAAAGACATCCCCCAAGGACATAGACGCTTACGAACCGTGACCAATCTTACATCGGATTTACAGGAAAATCATTTCCCCAGAGATTGATACAACATAAGCGGTCGGTTGGGTATGGACAACAGAACTCAGCTATTTTCAGCCATATAAATGAACATAACAACAGAATGAACTGGAATTTGTCACATATAATTTATAGCAGCAACTGACGGTACAAGAGTCAGATGATGGAATCGGGCTTGATTTAACTTAGAGGGGTAATGAACATCTCAAAGTGCGCATGGGATTCAGATGTCAGTGTTGACCTAGATTGGCTTACCTGTGGATGGATCTCTTGGTATAAATACCACCTTTTCTGTAACTTTCCTCCTTCATATACCTGAAGAAGGAGACAGCAGTCTCTGAATTATAGTATTTTCTCTCTATATTTTGACTTTTTTATGGGCTCCTTTAATTAGATGAAATTCTGTTGTAAACGAACATTTTTACCACACACACACACACACACACACACACACCACACACACACACACACACGCGCGCGCAACACACACCACACACACACACACACACACACACACACACACACATATATATATATTTAATATATATATATATATATATATATATATATATAGATATCATATATATATGTCATCGCCTCCAGTGCAACTTGACACAAAGGGGGCTTATGCAAGTTTCCCCCACATGTCTTTTCTATCGTCCACAAATTTCCGCTGATCCGTCTCTTAGTATATATATATATATATCTATATATATATATATATATATATATATATATATATATATATATATATATATATATATATTTCCAACATTAAGTTATCACCCCTACCACGGGCTGGCACCCAAAAAAAGGCAGGACGGTGACCACTGCCATCTACTCATTTAAGCAGTTGAATCATCGATGGGCCCCTTGCAGAAAACTTAAAAGAAAAAATCATTATACACTTACAATAAAGGCTCACCAGCTCCATGTTGAAGAACCTACCTGTGCACTGAGCAATTCACCTGTGAACTTGCGGGTAATCCCTCACTTTGCAGATGTTCCCTGCTTTCCAGTGTCTCCGTTACTCTATCTCCCCATCCCTTACCTGGGCCTTCCTGCCCTCCAGATTCGGCAGACATCGGCCTTTGTACACTTTATTCATGAGTCTTCTTATCCCACAACTGGCAACCTCTGTCTGTCTATTCACTGACTCCTTGTATCACTCCATCCATGAAGATCTTAAAGTCAGGGAGACATAATACACCTTGTCTCAGGCCCACTATTATACCAGATCAGTCACTGAATATAGATTTTAGGCCAAGGGCCAAACACTGGGACCTGTGACGTCATTCAGCGCTGTCCATAAAAGTTTTGAAAGGTGTAATAGGAGGAAAACATCGCAGGAACAATTGTCAGGAGAGGGTGGAAAGTAAGTTGGGAGAAAGAGAATATGAAGGGAGGTACAGTAAGAGAAACAGAAGAGGATGCAGCTAGGGGCCGAAACGCTACAAAAGACCTTAATTAATGCCTAGGGAACTAACTTCCTACGGGGCATACATCTTCAGCACCTTCCAAATTCTAGCACGAGCTTTCTCCAGGTCCGTGTATGCCACATAAGGGGGTATTTTTTTTTTTTTTTTATTCTACTTTCAATCTTCATACCTGACTATTGATCCAGACACCTTCCCTTTCTAAAACCACACAGTTCTTCCATATCAAACCTTTCATATATGTAACTCTTTCAGTCAGGCTCTTCCTTACACCTTCCCTTGCATGCTACACTATGCTATTCGTCTGCAGTTCTGGCAGTCTCCTCTGTCCTCTTTTCCCTTTTACAGTGGCATACCTGTTTTCCTCTCCCTTTCTTTTTGAACCTTTCCCGCATCCAGACATACCTTACACACCCTGGTTATCTACTCGATCACGCTTTCACATCCGTACAGCAACGTATTCAGTCCCACAAATTCTTGATGCCTTTCTGTTTTCCTGTTTGGCTTTCCATTCTTGAACCATAAATTCAGTTATGCAGTCGCACCTTATATTCTGAGAACCATTCGCTCATTTCAGTTCTCTCTGCATTTAATTCCTTGCAAGAACAACACATACTGTCAGATTCATCCTTGTTCACCTTCTCCCCATAGTTGAATTACATACATAGTGTTTACTTGTCACCATCTTGACCAGATTATTGAATCCTTCTGTAATTCTGCAAACAGTCCTCCCTTCTGTCTTCCATTTGCACCTCAGATGATATCTTTTTTCCATCATTAAACTCGTCATTTATTCATCTCACTGCTGACTGTTATTCCTCTCTCTCCACCTCCCAAATCCACACTCACTTGCTTAGTACTCCATAACCCTATCCTGGAATTTTAGACGTACCATAGACTTCTTCAATTTATTTCTGGAGCCGTAGTTATTTGTCATCCATTTTCTCTTATATGCTACCCATTTTTCTTCATCATGACACTCGCTTGATAACCCATACAGCTATATTTTCCATCTCCTACTCTTCAACCGAACTACCATCTATCTTGACGTTTGCTTCAACAAAATAATGATCAGTTATACTTGCAGTCACTCCTTTCACTATTACGTCCATCAAATGACTTCTTCTCTGTCTACTCTAAGTCAGTAAATAATTTAACAAACCCCATTCTGTAATATTATACGCAAGTGATCTTGCGTATGCTTTTTCTTTTCTTTGGAAGCCATGTGTTTTCTGAACTCAAGCCCCTTTTCAAATGCCTGTCAGCAAGACCTCAATTTTATCTACACCAGGAACTCCATATCCATCCACATCCCCATCTCTTATTGTCACCTGCTTTTGCACTGAAATCGCTCAAGAGAACCACCCTTGTGTGCTCTTCAAACCTCATGCTCAGTCTCAGTCTTACCCATGTAATGTACAAACTAACACCTTTTTAATCTTTCACACATTTCAAGATTCTTCCGATGACCGGGCGCCACACCTCACAGCGACCTAGACACAGTTGCCCTTTGTCCTTTTCATTCATCCATTCATCGGCATTTCGCCTTTGTCTCATTCACGGCCAAGACTTCAGCTACCTTTCCTTGAGTCAAGTCACAGTTCATTCCTTCTCCCTTACACCCCAACAACGCTTATGTCGACCCCCCAAAATATTTTATCCTCAAGAATATCAGGTAAAAGAGAAAAGCAAACCACCAATGAGATATGCAGAGGTGTCAGCAAAAAATTTCAAAGCATCAGCTCCGAAATTCTACTCAAGAGATAATAACTGTATTTATTATGCAAGAGGATATTGCAGAAACGGAGAAAATTGCAGATTCAGACACAAAATGAATAATTATGATGAAGAAGATCAAATATTATGGAAATTGGATTTTTTTAATGTCAGAATTTCTGGAAATGAAAAAAAGAACAACATACCAGAACAGGAAAGAGACATGGGAAAATCCTTATTACTACCAGTATTAAATGAAGGAGAAAACACGCAAACCATCATAGTGATGAATGCGCAGGGTTTAGTTACGAGTAACTCAAAAAGAAAAATAGAGTACTTAGAAGAACTAACCCAAAATGAAAAGAAAATAGATATAATGAATATAAGTGAAACCTGGTATTCCCAAGAGACTGGGAATGATGATCAAATAAAAGGGTTCCAAACTTATAGATCAGATAGAAAAAATAGGAATCAAGGGGGAACCGCAATATATGGGAAAGACAAAAAACAAGGAAAAATATATGAGAAATATAGTAACTCAGAATGTGAACTAATAGCGGTAGAATTTGAATCTGAAAAATTGATGAACATAGTAATATATAGACCTCCTAATACTAAAGAGTTTGACTTAATAATTGAAAAATTGGATGATATATGTAGAAATCACAAGGACTGGACTATTCTCCTATCTGTGACTTCAACTTTCCTTTCGTAGAATGGAAAGAACGAATAGGAGATTGTGGTTGTACTTATACATATAAAAAAGAGAGTAATAGTAGTGCAGAAGATAAGAGGCAATTTGAAAAGCTATTAGATATGCTACTAGAATAATACATTCAACAAATAAATCACCTGCCAACAAGAAAGGAAAATACTTTAGACCTAGTATTTGTGAACGAGATGAATTATGTTAAAGAAATAATAGTTTATAATGCGAGTATTTCAGACCATAATGTCATAGAATTAACAGTTCATTCCAAAGCAAGTGAAAATAGAGATAAGCAAGAAATGAAAAAGTGGGAAGGATATGGAAAATACAACTTCTACAGTAAAAAATATAAAATGGTCAAAAATTAATGAAGAATTAAACAAAGATTGGGATAACATTTTCGTAAGTGATGACATAAGGGTAAATACGGAGATATTATATAAAATTATTGGAGAAAATAGTGGAAAAATATATACCGAAGAAGAAAAGTAAACATCATTCATGCATACCAAAGAGGAAGAAGGATCTTGTTCCAGAAAATCAGAAAGTGGAAAAAAGGTCTTGCAAAAGAAAAAAATGCATGGAAAGTTTATAGAACTAAAAAGTAAGATAGAAAATGCAGAACAAAAGATTATACAATCAAAAGAAAATGAAAAACGGGACTTGGAAGAAAAAACCCTATTAAATATCAAGCAAAACCCCAAACTATTATACTCATATGCGAAGAAGATGAATAAAAATAAGAATAGAAATAGGCCCTCTGAGAATTGAAGGGAGATTAACGAATGAAAAAAAGGAAATTTGCAACATACTGGCAGAACGATATAAGAGAGAATTCACCCCTAGAATAGATAATGAAGATAATGATATAGAAGTAAGGGATGAAAAAAAATAGTGAATATTTAGCTGACATAGATATTAATGAAGCTGATATTGTGCAGGCTATTAATGAAATTAAAAATGGAGCTGCTACAGGGCCTGATGGAATTCCTGCTATTTTGTTAAAGAAAGTAGTTCATTCTATCGCAAAGCCACTTGCAATATTATTAAGACAAAGTGTAGATACAGGCAAGATTTATGATGAGCACAAATTAGCATATATTACCCCTACTTTCAAAAGTGGATCAAGACTAGAGGCAAGTAATTATAGGCCTGTGAGTCTAACATCACATATTATGAAAGTGTATGAAAGGGTAATGAAGAAAAATATTATGAAACATTTAATAAAAAATAAGATTTGTTTAATAAAGGTACAACATGGTTTCGTACCCGGAAAAAGTACACAAACCCAACTGTTAGTCCACCGTGAGAACATATTCAAAAATATGAAAAGCGGAAATGAAACAGATGTGGTTTATTTAGACTTTGCAAAAGCTTTTGATAAAGTAGACCATAATATATTAGCGAAGAAAATTAGAAAACACAATATCGTGGATAAAGTAGGAAGATGGTTAAAAGAATTTTTACACAACAGAAAACAGATAGTTATTGCAAACGACGAGAAATCGGATGAAGCCAAGGTAATATCCGGTGTGCCGCAAGGTACGGTGTTAGCTGCAATACTGTTTGTTATTATGATTGAAGACATAGACAATAATGTTAAGGATTCGGTAGTGAGTAGTTTCGCAGATGACACAAGAATAAGTAGAGAAATTACTTGTGATGAAGATAGGAACGCTCTACAAAGAGACCTTAACAAAGTATATGATTGGGCAGAGGTAAATAGGATGGTATTTAACTCTGATAAATTTGAATCAATAAATTATGGAGACAGAGAAAGAAAGCTATATGCATATAAGGGACCTAATAATGAGACCATCACAAATAAGGAAGCAGTTAAAGACCTTGGTGTGATGATGAATAGGAACATGTTATGCAATGATCAAATAGCAACTCTGTTGGCAAAATGTAAAGCAAAAATGGGAATGTTGTTACGGCACTTCAAAACAAGAAAAGCTGAACACATGATTATGCTTTATAAAACATATGTTCGTAGTCCACTTGAATATTGCAATATGATATGGTACCCACACTATCAAAAGGATATTGCACAAATAGAGAGTGTACAAAGGTCCTTTACAGCTAGAATAGAAGAAGTTAAGGACCTAGACTACTGGGAAAGACTACAATTCTTAAAATTATATAGTCTAGAAAGGAGAAGAGAACGCTACATGATAATTCAGGCATGGAAACAGATAGAAGGAATAGCAGAAAATATCATGGAACTAAAAATATCAGAAAGAGCAAGCAGAGGTAGATTAATAGTGCCCAAACTATACCAGGAAAAATAAGGAAAGCACACAGGACATTAATCCACTACGCACCAGCATCGATAATGCAGCGTCTATTCAATGCGTTGCCAGCTCATCTGAGGAATATATCAGGAGTGAGCGTAGATGTGTTTAAGAATAAGCTCGACAAATATCTAAACTGCATCCCAGACCATCCAAGATTGGAAGATGCAAAATATACTGGAAGATGTACTAGCAACTCTCTGGTAGACATTAGAGGTGCCTCACACTGAGGGACCTGGGGCAACCCGAACAAGATGTAAGGTCTGTAAGGTAAGGTTCATATTGACAAATAAATACAGAGTATGTAGTTTCTGTAAACGTGTCGTGTATCAATATACTTTTCTGCATTTGACAACTAGAGTCTGCGGCTAATAAATATCGCATTGAGACTTGCCGTCGTCCAGCACGGGTCCAATCTGTCCTTACTTCCACAATCACTTGTGCAGCCGTGGTTCGTGACATAGCTTTGGCTAAAAATTATATTATATATTATATATATATATATATATATATATATATATATATATTATATATATATATAATACATATATATATATAATATATTTATATATCTATTATATCTTTATCTATATATCTATCTATCTATTATATACAATATATATATATATATATATATATATATATATATATATATATATATATATATATATATACACACATACAAACATACATATATGCCCTCTCTCTCTCTCTCTCTCTCTCTCTCTCTCTCTCTCAGAGATTACCCACAGCTCCTCGGTATCTCTCTCTCTCCTTTTTGAATAAACAGCATAACTGGCCGACAAAAATTAACCCATTGAAAAGACGACTTGTAAACCAGAAGCCAACTACAAAATAGAGGCCAAATTGGGCTCCCTGTGATTCATTTCGCTGCATTCATACCTTAACGAAGGGGTATTGTCCCTCATTACAGGGCAAACGTATGTATGCGTTACGACGATTATAGAGACGGCAGTGTTGCGTACACAGCCGTCGCAATATCTGTCACCTGGGAGCAGTCGCTGTCTCATATTTGTGTGGCCTTCAGCCTTCTGTCCGTCTCTTCCCTCCTTCCTTTCCGGTAAGGTGGACAGTGGGGGCCGGGCCTTTTTGGGACCTTCTTCGCCGCCGCTGGCCTGCCGGGAGGGGAAAGGCCGGGGGAGCGAGCAGGGGCAAGGCTTTCCGCTGCAGCCGGAACTCGCATTCGAAGCCTTACGGCGGCTCAACAGGTTGAACGAAAGCTTCCCCAGATGGTTTCGCTCAAATTCCCCCGGGGACATGGACGCGTCGGCCATCAACTCTTGAAACCATGTCAAAATTATATGATAACCCAAAGGCTGTAAACAGAGTTTGTGAATGCCCCCTTTCCTAGCCATCTCTCTCTCTCTCTCCCTCTCTCTCTCTCTCTCTCTCTCAACGGTTATTGGCTCATTTAAATGTGGCTCCCAATTAGACTTCAATAGAGACCAACTCGCGGCTTGATGGTAGGGTTAGGCTTTTGCCTAACGGATGATGCTCTTCATCACCCCCTCCCCCATCCTATCCCCCCCCTTTATCTTCTCTACTGAAGTTGCCGATGAAAAAGAGAAGAGATGCTCCTGGATGATGATCATTATCATCTGTGGAGGCGATTGGAACATCCTGGATCCACTTTGACGTTTTTACGACGATTTGAAATTGTTTTCAGGGGACGTCGTCGCAAGATTCAAATCATGTTTTCTGTCCTGGTCGTTTCTCTGTCCTCCGGGTCGTTTTCAATGATTTCCTTTGTTTAATTTTAATATATATTACACTCCTGTTGCATCCCTTCCATCTTGGTTATGTCAGCAGCTCTTAAAACACTCCTGCATCCTTGAATTTTGGGGAATAGATTCCCCTAGATGAGCTAGCTGTTCATTACCCTAAAGGAGGTTCAGTCAGATGCGTCATCTAAAATGCGGAAGAAAATGGCGCCAATTGATCGACTACTCTGCAGATTTGCATCATCATGCAAGAAACAAAAGTGTGCTCCAACTGTGGTGTGAGCAAGGGCAGCTGCTATGAAGCAGAAAGGCCGTCTCTTTAGGAAGTTCGTCTAAGAGAAAGATGGACATTGTCTCTTTCAGTCTATGTAGAACCCACAGAAGAATGACGACTACATATTACTATAATTATTGTTATTCGTACTCAAATGCGAACACTTTTGCTGGACTAAAAGTTCATACATTCACAAAGCAATCTTCGCTAGAATCGGGAACCTCTCTCTCTTATTTAATTTCAAAAACCTGATAAAAATGAGATCAATCACCAAGTAAATGAGTGTAGACGGAAATAAACGGCAATATCAGAAAATGCTACGGTGGCGTGATCGGTATGGTCTTGACCTGCCACCTCGGTGGCTGCGAGTTCGATTCTCGGGCATTCCACTAAGGTGTTAGAGATGTGTATTTCTGGTGATAGAAGTTCACTCTCGACGTGGTTCGAAAGTCACGTAAAGCCGTTGGTCCCGTTGCTGAATAACCACTGGTTCCATGCAACGTAAAAACACCATACACACAAACTATACAAACCTGAAACCTTGCAAGTTTCAGTAACACCTTCAGGAAGACTCTGCTACTGCTTTTTCCAGGAATGAAAATGCCCTTGGCCCCGGGGTATAAAAGCAATAGAAACAAATTCTGTTTTGTCCCTGAAATATTGAAAAAGAACGTGCAGCAATTTCCATAGAATCAGAGAAACCAGCACCACACAGGTTATCACTTATCCTGTTACGTCTCTAGGCAGGTTCTACAGCCACTCTTATCTATTCTCTGAATGCTAGTTTCAAGAACCTGTCTTTAAACCTCGCTTTTTACTTAAGACATCTGCCAACTAAGTTGAGAGGTAAATATGAATTTTTCATTTGTATTTTAGCAGCAAGATAAGAGGAAGAAAGGGATGATGGATTGTTCGGGAACTTGTATCGAAAGTAGTCTGATTTTGGGAGAAGTAGGAAGGCAGCTTTAGAGGAAGAGGGTCCTTTTGGGGAGGTCCGGTGTATGAATTTCTCAACCTTACAGGTTTCAGAAAATAAAACCATATGCACCTTTACTATAGGTTTTGGTGGCACTGAAATATGTACTCATGTATATTTTATGTAATTTTTGGGAAGAAAGGAGTTTGCAGTCTGATAACACTTTTCGTCAGGTAAAATTTCACCTCACTATCTTACTCAACGTAGTAAGATTTTGAATAATGTCAGTACTCATGAAAAGCCTTAAGTTTATTACCTTGATTTATTAGTACTAGTAGCAGCAATAGTGGGAATAAATAGATTTATTCCTTTCTTGAACATAATTCTCAATGTAATGTTAATATCTTGTATCCCATAAAATTGGGTAAGGTATGCTTATAAAAAATTGATAGATTTTACATTGATTTACATGTCACCGGAATTACACAAACTTACCTTGAAATCTGGAAAATAGTATATATATATATATATATATATATATATATATATATATATATATATATATATATATTATATATATATATATGTGTGTGTGTTTATATATGTATTCAAATATATATAATATATTATGTACTATATACACATATATATTTGATACTAGCAAGAAGACCGGATAAGGATGGTGCGCGACTATGATGAAGCAGAGAAAGAGGAGGAGGAGTAGGAAGAGGGAGACTAGGACAGTAAGGAGGAGGAAGAGGAGGAGAAGGAGCGGGAGGGGGAGGGGGAGGGGGAGGGGGAGGAGGAGAGGGAAAGGTGGAGGTTTACAGAGCAATCTGATCCGGGGAGACGTCGTTAACACTAACAAAGTCCCAAGGTGGTGACGGACTCTCTCTCTCTCTCTCTCTCTCTCTCCCTCTCTCTCCTCCCTCTCCTCCTCTCCCTCCTCTCTCTCCTCCATCTCCTCTCTCTTCTCTCTCTCTCTCTCTCTCTCGTTTCCTCCTCTTCGTATACTTATATTGGGTTGCATTTTTAGTTTCCTGTAAAATAAAACTATGATGCCGGCTTTGTCTGTCCGTCCTCAGATCTTAAAAAAACTACCCGGGCTAGAGGGCTGCAAATCGGTATTTTGATCATCCACCCTTCAATCGTCAAACATACCAAATTGCAACCTTCTATCCTCAGTTGGTGTTATTTTATTCAAGGTTAAAGTTAGCTATAGATCGTGGATCTGGCAGCGCTTTCCGGAGCCATGGGACGCTCCCTCACTCTACCGCATCTGGTGAGCAACTGGAGAGCTGCCGGTCATAAATGATGATTTTATACAGCACTGTGCGTTGTACAGATAACGCATTTGTTACTTGTTATACCGTTTCAGAAACGTAGTTTAAAGCATTCTTCTACTTTTTCTTCCTGCCAGAAGACAACTGCAAGTGAGGTAGATGGCTATGAGTCAGTTATTCCCTTACATATATATATTATATATATATATATGTGTGTGTGTGTGTGTGTGTGTGTGTGTGTGAAATACTCTTTTGACTTTTTCACATTAGCAAATATTAAGTCACTAATATCGTTTGATATCTAGTTCACTTTACCTTAGAAATAATTTACACCCCAAGGTAATTATAACTGTTTTTAAGGGCTGGATGGTGGGTAGGTCAAGAACCCCCACCCCCCACACCCCCCCCCCCCCCCAACATCCCGCCAACCCATCTATAATCCTGGGTGAATTTCTTGACGTGATTTAATTTTTACTTATCGGTTTCGGTTTCTGTGCCAGGCTGCTTCTTCCCAGATGGAGCCTTTGTCTTGTGTTCTTTCCCAACTAGGACAGCAGGTTGAATAATGATAATAATAATAATAATTATTATTATTATATTTGAAGGGAGTAGACCTACTTTTAGGTATGTTCTGTTAAAAAGAATGGCAGCATCAGTGGAACTTACAATTCTCTTTTCTTCAAGTCTGATGTCTGCTAAGAGCAGGCCGATGTACATAATCTGGATGAGTGGAAAAGCTATAGTTTCCAATACAGTAATTTTTATATTCTGGTACACACAGGCAGAAGTTAAACATGGCGTTATTTATCCATAGAATTTGAGGGTGTTAGCATACTGTAACTAAAATCTCGCCGTCGTTCTCTAGAATTCGAGAGATTGAATACCTGTATTCACTAGTTCCCATCAGTAACTACTTTCTGCCATCTTTTGGCTACAGGTTATATAATAATACTAAAAGATATTCTACCAACTCCTGGACTGTCTAATTTTGACAGGCAAGATCTCATGGTCGACAAGGTCGAGAGCAGCCCCAAAATTATTTCCAAGGTATATGACTAAATAAGAAATTCGTATTTTTTTTTTTACGGTGATTAGAGGTAAAATATTCTCTTGTGTAGTAAATGAAATACGATACAGTAAGTCATGCAAAGCATAAAAATGGCAATACGTATGTACGTCTGCATAGACTCATTTGATGGCATTCTGAACTTACTGGAGTTTGTTTACTTTCGTAGTTTTATTTTTTTTTATGATGCAGTAATTCATATTTCTTAAAGGATATGTGTGGCACTGTGATACGAGAGATTGAGAGAGGTTATGTTTACAT
>NC_061105.1:28336316-28403816 GCF_015104395.2 Macrobrachium nipponense
ATCTCTGGCAGAAGCAGACATCCACATTAGACTGGAGTGATGCTAAAAACTTGACAGACCAAGGATATGCAGAGGATGCTGTTTTAATTAGTAATACACCACAAGATTAACAAAACTTGCTTCATAGAATGCATCATATACCAAGAGAAGTGGAACTCAAAACAAATCAAAGGAAAACTGAGGTAATGAGGATAGACTTAGCACAAATATGTGGAATAGAACTCGGTGGAAGAAGGATTAATAGTAATAATAAAAATGATAATTTCAGCTCAGGGCCATATAGTACATAGAACATACAAAGTATAGATAATACAATACACACAATCTAGATACACAAGATAAAATTATAAAAATGATAATCGGCAATATCCACATACAGTCAAACCTCGGTTTTCATATGCCTCTCGTACATTGTGGTTTTCGTAGACTTTTTTTTTTTCTACAAAATTTTGTCTCCGTTATCATACGCTTTCTCTTTTTTTGTACACTCGGAAACACTCCATCTGGGGCCCAGTGCGTGACTGGGCCCCATATCGAGCGCCCAAACATAGCATCCCATCTTCTTTCGTGACCTATTCTGCTTTTGTGTTCGTTGTTTTTGAGCCTTTTTATTCATGTGCAACTGCTAAATACGCCATCATGGGACCAAAGAAAGTTCCAAGTGCTAGCCCATCTATATAAAAGGTGAGAAGCACCATAGAATTTAAGAAAGAACTGGTAGCAAAGTCTTGGGGGGAAGTTGCTTGCCAATCTCAGTGAAAAAATGCCTACAACAAGCGCAGCTGTTAGTGAATTTGGGGCCAGCATAGGTTGGTTTGAAAAATTCAGAAAACGAATGGGCATACATAAGGTGCCTACTTCAGTGATTAATGATATGTTTGCAAAGTGGAGTGATATAAAAAAAGTTTTGGGGAGAATTATTATCCCAACAAAGAAGTTGTAATCCGTGTTTAATGACAATGCCATCTTTAACTTTAGGCAAATTTTAAAGAAACGCCAGAAACAAATGTCTCTGGACAGTTTTGTTGTGTGACAGGGGGCCAGTAATTCTCAAGCCGATCCTAGTGCCAGTAAAAAACGGAGAGGGAAAGTAACCTCAGATAGTGCCTGTAAAAAATGAAGAAAAGTAACCCCAGATAGGTCCTTGATATCTAAAGTCCTTCTTGAGGGAGATTCCCCTTCCAAACAATAACCTCTCCTCCTCCATCTCCCCTCGTCTCTGTCTTCCTTACAATGACAAGTGTTTTCCATAAAGGTAAGAGTGATGTTAAATTTTTATTCATTCATTTCATTAGCCATTTATATTTATTTTCCATTGTTTATGTATGTAAAACTGTGTTTATTCCCTATAAAATGTATTTTTGGTAATATTTTTTGGGGGTCTGGGAATGCATTAATTGTATTTACATTATTCTGTATGGGAATTATTGTTTCGGTTTTTGTACGTTTCGGATTTCGTGGGAGGTTTTGAAAGGGATTATGTACAAAAACCGAGGTTCCACTGTATTTGCTGAAATAGTATTCATCATAATGGTAATGACATTTATAATACATATTGAGAATAGTGAATATAATAGAAATGATAATAGTTGAAAAGCAAACATAATAATGGTAATGACAGTGATACATAATATTGAGGATAGTAAAAATGATAATTAAAAAAACAGGTTGCAAATAATTAATTTCCAGCTGGTGACCTTAGGTCATGACAGAAGTCAGGTCCACAAGGCTAAATACGAATAGTGAAAAAAGCAAATCTCAATAATAATAATAATAATATTAAACATATATTACAATAAAAACAAGAATAGTAGTATATGATAATAATAATAACAGATTTGGCTGATGACACTTAATAGTTGCAAACAAAGAGAATAGTATACACAGCAACTCGGGCTGCCCCTGTGTGAAGGAAGATAACGTCATTTATAGAACAGACGCCTCATTATCTCATCTTTTCCACATTTTAGATCATCTTACCTCACTGCTTAGGATGGATTGGACTAGCAAATTGCTACTGTTTCCCAGTCGGGTGATCAGACTGGACACTGTTTGCATAACAATGATTTTTAAATGATAAATCATCCAGGTAGTTTTCTGTGAACATCTGCATGGCGGAGAGGTAGCAAGGTGTGTTGACGAGGCATCTCAGGATGTCATTGTGAAGAACGGTGATATGTCTCATGGCCTTGTGGGTATAGTTCGTCCAAAAAGAACACCACCTCCTTGCTATCATGTAGCCAATTGCACAGTTTACTATATCAATGTTTTATGCCTGTCATATCTTTTAGATTGTCTGTGATGACTTGGCCCAAATATGGAAAATTATGCACAAATTATGGACGATGATTTCAGAGGAAAATTTTTGGTTCTGCAATATGTTTAAGTGATCTTGGGAGCAATGACATTTGTTATGTTTTTTTCTTTCTCTTTGTTATTAGTCAGTCTTTTCTTTTGTAGTTTTGGTTAGTATTTGTTCTCTCTTAGTTTGTTATGTGGGAGTTATCTTTCATCTACAATGCGTGGCATTTAAATCTCTCTTAGGAACTTATAGTTACATATTGTAGGATACTTAAGTATTTCTGGACATCTTACTGAACTATCTTAATTATTTTAATTTAATTCTTTTCACTTATCCATCCCCTCAGGAGGCTTTGGCATGGATATGTATCATTGGATTCTTGGCAAGTTAAACACCACTTTGTTTATCTTAATTATTATTATAACACAAATTCATTGTCCAACACAAATTTTCACAGGATACAGAGTATCAACCGACACATGTTTTGCGTCCAGAGTTGAGTTCTTAACTAAACTTTTCTGCGATTTCAAATGAGGTCTGAATCTATTCTTTCAATTCGGGCTCCTTATTTTCTACTGGGATACGCCCTACTTCTACATAATTGGTCACTCTTGAATGCCTTCAGCTTCTGGTGCCACCCCAGTGCGAATCTTAGTTGTTGTCGTAATCCATCGTAAAACCATCCACTTGAGGGGTGAGAGTTCACTCTCCCAGCCTACTCATCACTTTTCTGTTGTGGTGAAGGTGCTGGGTTTATGGTTCTCACTTTTTAAACATCCTATTTGCGTTTGGTTTCTACCCCTCTCTCTACCTCTCCTTCGCCTTCATCTACCATAACTCTACTAGTAGATTTCCGTAGCTAATATTCATACATAATTTTTCACACAGACTTCTGTATTCTTAACACATGCACTAGTTCACGGTTTCATTATATATAGGATATAAAATTTCTTTGCATACTCCCGTGCATACTGTGATTAGCTGCTGGAGACCTTGCACTGATGGGGAAATCAGAACCATATAGTCTGCGTAACAGAGGTTTATTGTTATTTTGTTGATAGTGCATCTGATTGGGAGTGAGTTCAGTTTGAAATTCAGGGCATCTGTGTATGTATTAAACAGAGACTGTTTAGGGAGCCAAAGTTGTACGGCAATACGTTACCTCATTTGAAACAGAATTGATGTCCGGAGAACCAGCAATATAAAATGCCAATTATAATACTGGTAATTTACTCTGTCAAATGCTTTTCTCACATCTACAAAACATAAGAATTCAGGATGTAGATACAGATGTCAGTAGTTTGTAGAAAGAGAAGTCTCACTATAACAGACTCTTATGTCATTGATGCAATTGTAGTAAGCAATTGCAATTTGGTGAAAATTGCCAGTGTCACTTGCATCCTTTAGCTTGTTTTTGATTAATGGTATTAAGTGAACTAAGAGTAGAGAGCCTGGAAGAAACTGGTGAACTATGCATGTTTTTAATAGTACAGCTAGCAAAGGTAAATTATTGGATGGTAGAATTTAAAAGCTTCTGCAGGAAGACTGTCACAGCCAGGAGATTCATTGTTGGGTAAGTTGTTTATGGCTGATGTTATATGATCGGCTAAATGAAATTGAGTGTTATCAGTAGGGAGGTTATCAACTTCCCTTTGAGTCCAGATTGTTTATACAATTCAGGATAGCACTGAAATGATTGCCCCACATTCTTGGGATGTAGAGATTGATTGTCATTCCAAAGATGAAGGTAAGTGCCTTTGATTCTGATTTTCTAGACATTGCTTCTGCTCTCAGTTGCTTTTCATTTATTCTGCAGCGCTTAAAAGCAAGTTTGAACTGTACTCCTGCCTGTCTCATTAGCTATGCAGTGTCCTTCCCTCAGGCTACCATTTTGCATCCACAGTAAAAATATCTTTCATGAATATGCATACAGATATTTAACCAAGTCATTCCTGCCAGGCATATTATGAGTTACAATGTCAAAATTAAAGGTGTGTCTGCCAGAGGCAAGCATATCTGATATTATATTCGAATAGAATTCTTTCAGACCTCTCCTGCAGTGGTCCTTTCTACATTTTGGGATAGTGCAAAGTAAAGCGTGCCGATTGAAGTATTGACCACAATCTATTTTCCTTGGTCACCCTAAAGGATCTGGTTTTCTGGTGGTTTTTAAAGTCCCAGTTAGCAGCAGGTAGGCAACCAATTTTTGGGGGTTCACAGTAGGGAGGGATCGGGTATTGAATGACACCTGTAAGGGGATGTGTACAGTTGTAGCCTATTCCACAATCATAGTTAATGTTGCAGGTCACAATTGATTCATGAAGGCGTGGAGACATGATGCAGTGGTCCAGCCAGGAGGTTGTAATAGTGTCCATTCTATTTTGTTCATAGGTATATAGGAAAAGGGAGAGAGGAGCATTACATCACTAATTTGGAGTGTGGGATTTTGACAGAAATGAGGAAGTTTATTATAAAATTATTGATGCGGTTGATTCTAGCAAAGATAGAAATAGTGATATCCAGTGTACTTGCTTATGTGCTTTATAGCTCCCAAAATTCATCACCATCCTTTTTCTCTATAGTATTATTTATTGGACATGTGATTTATTTGGTTTTTACTTCAATCTGGAGATGTTCAAGTGTTACTTATGGATAATCTGATGTTTGAAAAAAAAAAAAAGCATCTCTAATTACAAGATTGCTTGCTTTACAAAACTAACATGTAGATTGCACACTATTTCCATTTGCAATCTCTCTGGTCTTCCTTACCCATTACATTCTTGCTGCCTTCATTGTTCCTACTGGCGTTTGCTTTCATATCACTGAAAATTCTCATATATCTTTTTTTTGTGTTTAATGGTTACCATTTCGCTGTTCTTATAAAATTCATCCTTTATTTCTTCTTGGAGTTAATTTGTTGTTGCACAGCACATTATAATATACTAATATTTCACAGTTTTGATTAAAATCTCGCCAGCATTATGTAATCTATTGCTTAATGCTCTCCAGTTCGTCTGTGCCTATTGAATTTGGTGGGGAGATCAACAGACTCCTCTGTCAGTTCTACCTGCTTTTCTTGAATAAATTCACACAGCTACATCCAGTCTCTTTTCCCACTGCACAATGATTCACAAACAGCTAATCTGTCCAGTCCATATCTCTTGCATTAATTTTCTGTCTTTTTCATCTCCCTAAATTGATTTAGGCTTCTTATGTTCCAAAGTACTATTTTTAGTTTATCATTCAGATTTAAAAACCATTGGATTCTTAGCACACTATGTGCTCAGGACAAAGTTATTTCTAAATTCTGCCATTCTGTTGATGTTGCAGTATCCATGGGAGAGACTTTGGCTATATGTATACATCAAAGGATAATTAATTATTGTTATTATTTTAGTAGATTAAACCTTTTCACATGTTACAAGCACACAGGGGCCATTGACTTAAAATTCAAGCTTCCAAAAAATGTTGGTTTCAACCTCTCATTGCAGCAGTAGTATGTCATTCCTAGCTGACTAAAGGCCTGTCCACACGACCGGGCCTGATCGGTGAACCTCCCCTCTAACGGGCACACTTGATGGGCAAACCGTCAAATTGCCCGATGACTTGTAGCAAAATCACCAAGGTGGTGCCCGATGGCTTGAGCTTCGACCCTGGCAGACGTACGTTAACCATATACATTTCTTTTACTGAGCCATTCTTTGCATCATATTCTCTTGTTTTTCATCACACTCAAATCAATTATCATGCATCACAATATCATCATCTTTGCAATAGGCAACATGTTTATCGTACCTCACTGAACACGCTACTGGCATCGTGGGGCATTCCCACCTCTCCATCGCCTCACCCGTGTGGACAACGTTCACGGGTAAGTCCGCCAGAATTTGCCCATCAACCCCGAAGCACGCCGATCAGCCCCGCTCGTGTGGACAGGCCTCAAGGTCCATTACCCCTGCCATTGCTTTTAGGTATTAACCATAGTCTCTAACAGGTATGCAGAGATGAAGATGATGAAAAAAAGCATTTAGTGCTTTAATTAACCTTGCTATCTTCCTGCTACTTATGATTTATGTTGTTCATCCTGAGCAAGGCCACATTTTTCTATTGTAGGTCTAGCCTTTACCTCAGGAGGCATCGGCCTACAACGTAGCAGATAGTACGTACTTGCACCATGAGCTCATAGCCCAAATCCAGCTACTACTAGCTGGGCCTGCCAGACCTTGTTTGCACTAAGGGTGGGAGAACAACTACCTGAAGGGACTTGGATAACTTACCCAAGTTACTTCACCCTATAAACTACAAAATTGCTTGATATAAAAAAACTGGATATTTATCATTGAAACACCTCATTCTCCTGTACTATTACTTATGTTTAACTCTCTTGATTTGCAATGGGGAAATTGGTTCCTCGGTGGTCTTTATTGTACGGAATATTCATTATTTCATAAACTTCTTTAATTTTATTTTACCTTGGCTATTGAATGTGTGGTTATCGAGATATAGCCTTCTTATTCTAAAGCATATCATTTGTATGCGTTGTTGTTGTCAAATGATATCAAGAATTGTGGAGTGCTTCTTCCTGGTTTGTCATGTCTTATCTCACAGCTTTATTGGCTTAAATTTTTCAGGTTGAAAATCTTGACCTTTAACTAACTCATGCAGTCTGCCATATCATTCAAGTTGTACTGTGAATGTTCTCATTATTTGCTGATGACTGAAGTTCCTGAGAAAGTTCACATCAGATAGCATCGCCATACCTCATACTTGCCATAATTAGTTGAGGCATGTTTAAAATTAGTTGAGGCATGTTTAATTCCTATGTGCCTTTTGTATATATTTTGAACTTTTAATTCCCCATTGAGCTAATTTATTGAGGTCTTGTGTTGTCTGGCCATAAGGATTTATCTTATGATAAAATTTATCTACTGAATTAAAATGCTAAAAATTTTATAATTGGGTTACCAGGTCATTAAAACTATTGGAGAATGATAAAATTTCTTGAAAAAGTTTTTTTGTCAAAACTTGACTTTTGTTGCCAGTTATATTTTGGACCTATACACAAATGAGGTCTTCATTGGTAATGTTGAAAGATAGTAGTTTGTACAGATAGGGACTGGATCAAATGGGTCAAACAACATTTACCAATTCTAAGACATCAGTACAGATAGGGACTGAATCAAAGGGGTCAAGCAACATTTACCAATTCTAAGACGTCAGGGTTATGTATGATTTGCATGTGTCTGTCCTTTTAATATCTTGAATAATGGCAAAGTTACAGATATTTTTTTTTTACACATCAGTTTGGGGATCATTACAGTGGTTGAAATAGTGTGTTTTGACATAATGATGATGAACTCAGGCATTTCAAACAAAATCTGCCTATTTTGTTCTATATTAAGTTTAACAGATCTAATGTGATATTGTTAATGAAAAGCATAATAGAAAAACATTTTATTTTGGCAAGAATAATACATTACAATTAATACCATAATGAAAAGTTATAGGTCAATTATGACAGCTAAACATTATACCTGTATGGTAATCCATTTGTTATTTTAGTGCTCTGCACGTGAAATATATCATTACCCTACACAGGGAAACTTTTAACGTCAACTTATCTATAAAAATAAAATATTTAACATTTCTTTTTAGTTTAGCATGTATTATTAGGCCCAACTTTTCAGATATTTTTTTTATTCCGAAGACATTATTTTGGTTTACACAAAGAGTAGAACATGTTACTGTATATACCTAATTGAATAAATAGCAAAAGCCCTAGTAAGGTAGTACGTAAATTAGAATTTTTATAGGTTCACCAACAGAATCTAGACTTTTTAAACTTTACAAGTATTGATTTATTAATGTAGTGTATAACATTACAGTAGGTATGTATCTCCGAAACATTATCTTAATGAAGAATAAATTGAGAGTTAATATTAGTTTAAAATGCATTTATGCTTCTAGCAAAGAGAAAATGAGCCTAAAACCCTAGGAATTTCCTGAAGTAAAAGGCATTTTCATATTCTTCCAACAATTTAAGTGAAAACTACACCATGTGAATTTTAGTATAAAAATTTACCAACCCTAAATTCTAGAGCATATTTTATACAGCATAAAAGGTATAGAATAAATTTAGATAAAGGCTATCAAGTCAACAATTACATAATATTCTTTTCCTTTTACCTTGCATTTCATTGTTACATCTCCTGAATTGTACAGTAGTTTACTGTACTTTCCTTCTGATGGCTAATCATAAAATTCATATCCATTGTATTAAATTCAAAGACGGTTCAAATTACTATAATCATACTGTACTTTTGATTTACAGCACAGCAGTGTAAAGTTTACAAATAGCTTTATACATCCAAATTCACAAAGTGTCATTTTTATTGCCTCTTTGAAGTAATCATACCCACTTTTGATTGTAGCCTATCCAGTACACTTTGGCTGTTGAAAATCATTAATGATGATATTTATTTTTGTACAAAACCATTTTGATATTTTACAAGTGAAACCGTGAAGCTCTGACATCATAACTCTCATCGGCTTAAATTAAGGCACGCAAGAGTAACTACAAAACTATTATAAACCTATTTTCCTTCCAGAAAACCACAAATTAAAAGCAAAGTACTGTACTACAAAATGATACTTTTATGGGAACATACAGAAGTGAAAACTAACAATATACGTAGTCTGCTACCAGATCTCACAAGTATCTACATAGTCCTTCAAGACCAGATGCAGGTTGATTAAAACTGTCTCTCCTTGTACCCCAGATAATTTGCCATCCAATATGGAAGCAAATTAAGAAAATATTTATGAACACTTTCTGTAAATCTGAGGAAATCCTTGCCTCAGAACCTGAATAAGCAGTAAGAGAATATATAGATAATGTAAAAGAGTCTAATGGCTATGTTATATTGAATAATATCAGACAGACCAGCAGCAGTTAAAAATAGAAAATAAAAACTATATGTATATATGGAAGATTTTCATCATAGAGATCCCTGAAAAAATGAAAAAAAGACAGATATAGGTCTATCTACATTTTAAAAGGATTTTTCAGGCATATTACCTGTTAAAAGTAACAGGTGCCATGTTTCCCATTATACCAACAAGTAGCAAATCTCACACATAACAATTAATACTCCTATGTAGTTTAAGTACTTGTAATGTACCTAATGTATGTGAAGTGCTGATATGAGCCGATAATTACACCAACTTGACATAAAAGCATTGGATATTTACAGTCATATTGTGTTCCTGTGTACAGAAGTTTAAAGTGACTGTATAGTACTTGTACACAACTAGGGTATATTAAAGGTAAAAAATAGTGTTAAAAATTTGACAGAGAATAAATGTGGCTGAATTACATTTCGTAAATAATCACCTCTAGAATTTTCTCGCTTACAATTTATAAATAAATTTACAGTGCCATTGTGAATTGGCTATATCAAACCTTATCTTGGTGCCCTCTGAACAATGCAGGATACTGTACAGTATGTTAAACTAAATCAGTACTATGTAACAAATCAATACTGCTGGCAATTTCATTGCTTCAAGTAAACAAGAGCTCACTTTTCTTAGTCAACAGTTTAACTGAAAATCTTTCAAAAATTGTAATAGTATAAAAGACTTCACATTCTAAATGTTACATTACATTAACCTTTGAATTATTAACCATTAATCTTTCAATTACTAACAACTAATTTGATATGAAATCCTACAATTATTTTCCAATTATAAAATATCTGAGAGAAACATTCAAGTGTTTTGCCATGCATTCAAGCATTTTATACACAAATTTTACAAACCCTATCATTCCAGTAGTTAGAAATGTAGTATTGCTAGCCAGCCATATACATATTTGCAAATACTACCTGTAGTACATCCTTTATCTCCAAAACAGATACTACTAATCTGTAATTGCCAGTATTAAATGCCATTCAAAAACTCTGTCATTAGCAGCAATACTATATTACCTTTATTATAAAATAGACACATCACAGAATCAACATCTATAGCAACCCCTGTAATATCCTATGGGGCAACCTTTGCACAATAAAGCTCTTATGAGGTGAAAACATATAAGCGTTCATAACTTTTAATTTTCTTGCATTGTACTTGGTTAGAATGCTTATCTCAGTATATTAATTAACTTCTTCATTGTGGGCACACAATTTCTTCCTTGAGATTGTATCTCTGTTGTTCTTAGCATTTTGTTACTTTTTTGTCACAAACATGAATCAACTACTTATCACAGTAGTGCGTAGTTTCTGCAAAAATTAACATATTTTGAACAGAATCTAGTGTCTACCATGATATAATCAGTCACAGTCTATGGTTAAGACACCAAAATATAAATGATAAGTAGATTTCTTTCATCCTGCTCTGGTGCCTAATGCTGAAAGGTTTCTACCCATAAAACAAAATAAAAATTATGCAGAAATTTTTTAAATAGCTGCAACTTTTTCCACCAAAAAGAAATGATTGAATTTCACAAAATCCGGGAAAGAAATTTTAGTGA
The DNA here is from genome assembly GCF_015104395.2 of Macrobrachium nipponense. NCBI lineage: Eukaryota > Metazoa > Arthropoda > Malacostraca > Decapoda > Palaemonidae > Macrobrachium > Macrobrachium nipponense. The sequence goes on from NC_061105.1 coordinate 28,347,149, forward strand.
GCATCGATGTCATTTGCAAAGTGTGTTCAGCACTGAGCAAATGCAGAAAACTAAATGAAAATTTATTCTCACTGCCACAAAGACAGATGCTGTAAGACATCCTTACTTAGTTTGCTGTACAATTTTCCTTCCCTGTCACTGACAAAAAATTATGAATAGGCGCATGACTAAACAAAGTAGTTGGGATTTTAATAAAAGAAAAGTAATGTCTAGAGATATTTTAGCTCTCCAGGTGACAGATGGGAAGTCTACTAGCATATATTAGAGTTAATTTTGTAAGTCAAGTTCTCCTTTGAAGTTATACTTATGAAATCACAATGCATTTTCTTCCGAAGTTACTCACTGTAGGGCTGAGAATGAATGGTATCACTATAATTGTTGCAAATAAAGCATAATGTTACCAAATTTGTGCATGCTATTGTGCTATTGTTTTAAAGGTAGACCCCATCTAGCATTTGGCTGATCAATATGAAACCATATGATATGATAGCAAATCACTATAGAACCTTGATAATGAAATATCTGTGATAGGTAACAAGACTGATATACATCAATGAAAAATGTAAAACAATTCTTCAATTGACACTTTAAAGACATAAAATTAGAAGTCGAAATAACCAGTGGTCTGGAATGCTGAGACCAAAACATATATAAACCACAGCATTATCATAAAGATACCCGAACATATTTTTGGACCTGTAGGACCTCCAAGCTCTGTCTTGCCAAATACACTGAACACTCTGTGGATAGAAAAAAGATTAATATAAGGTTTTATGTAAACACTAGGTCACATTTATTCATGAAAGGTTAAGAATCTAATGTCCTAGTATGTTACTTTATTGCTAGAGTGTAGTCCCCAACTTTCACCATCAGATATGTTTCTCTTATCTTTGCTTTAAATTTTTACACTGCTTAATCATTACCAATCCCATTCTGAGTTAAGGTATTGTTCTCTGGCATTCTGAGTTAAGGTATTGTTCTCTGGCAAGTGATAATGAAGTAACACCCATGACCAAATATAAGGTATACAAGATATTTTGTCCAGTGAACATGGGTGTGGTTTATGGATGTTCATCAAGTTATATTTAGCATACCTTCGTAGGTTCATTTTATAATAATTTCACTTTATTAAGAGTTCTGTTGGCTGGCTAACCTGTACTTCAAGATGTCGAATGTTTTTTGTTAAAATATTTTGTTTACTTTTTGAACAGCAATGCATTTGCCAAGATCTCGAAGGCAAGTAATGCAGGAAGTATAGGGCTTCCAAGGAAACAGACCTTCATTCTCTCTGTCCACTACATTTGGATAATGTATTCTTACGGACAGTCATGAATTTATTTGGCAACACATGGTATGACTACTCACACACCACTAATTGAAGTTGCTCTTAATTGCTGTTGCAATGTGTGGTTGATGTCACCCTCACATGGTTATATTGTGGTACATGTGAGCTTACCTTAATAGTTTCTGCAATGTTGCATGTTGCACATTTGTGTCCCCATGCCACTGAAGGTCAAAATTGTCCTTGAAGAGGAGGGGTTGCTTGATTAGAAGTCCAAATGCATGAGAAATCCTTGACCTTTTAGGAATGTTGTGACCAGTCATGTACCAGTTCATTGTCTTCAATTACAATAAATCCACAAACATTTTGTACATTATACAGAAAATGTAGGCTGACACTGACATAGTACTTAAGTGGATTATGTAGCTTCAATAAACAGCAAATAAACCAGAGAAACTGTCAGAATCTTTATAAATTTTCATTTATAGAACAAAATGGTCAAAAATCTTTTAGCCCAAAAACCCACACCACAGCAACGGTGACTGAAGAAATGTGCTACGCGAGATGTAGGTGAGGTTATAATTTCCATATACATGTAAGCCTTTAATATGCATATTAAAGGCTTACATGTATATGGAAATTATAACCTCACCTACATCTCGCGTAGCACATTTCTTCAGTCACCGTTGCTGTGGTGTGGGTTTTTGGGCTAAAAGATTTTTGACCATTTTGTTCTATAAATGAAAATTTACAAAGATTCTGACAAAGTTAAATGAAAATTTACAAAGATTCTGACAAAGTTTCTCTGGTTTATTTGCTGTTGATTGAAGCTACGTAATCCACTTCAGTACTATGTCAGTGTCAGCCTACATTTTCTGTATAATGTACAAAATGTTTGTTGATTTATTGTAATTGAAGACAGTGAACTGGTACATGACTGGTCACAACACTCACAGTGGTATTGATCTTGTTTCTTCCCTATACTACTACTGAAAGAAAAACTGACAAAAAGATACACAGAGTCAGGGCAAAATGAAAAAAGAAAGTATGATATTCAAACAGGGGGAGAGAGCATTGCAATGCATCCACATATGAAGAAGGCTAAAGGACAATGGATGGCGTGAGTGAGAAAAGCATGGGTAGCCCTCCCTCTCACCTGTCATCACCTCAATACCCTCTTGTTGTCAGTTTAAGGCCAGCCCAGTGCATGCACTGAAGGATTCCCCATACTAATTGAAAGGTATCTCAGTAGGAACAATTGTGGCCTTGCACTATGTTCCAGGAGAATAAGGATAACCTAGAGAAATTTGTAGGCTTTGCTGAATGTACTAACCAAGATATTGTCCTCTGGATTCAACAAGGTAATGAAGCACCAGTCGTCTAGCAGATGACAGATAAACAAATTATCCAGTGCCACCATCAGGCACTTTAGACAAAAGGTGTCACCAACCTTGAGTCACTTCAGAACAATGATGTAGAATAACAACAACTGAAAGTGACAGATTACATCAGAAGCACATGACACTACACAAGTTCAGTAGAGGATGTTCTCATTTTAACAGCTGAGAAATTATGCAGTTCCATATAATGGACATGGACTTTAGGCTGAATAGCATCCATTGAAAAGGCCACCAATTATTGTCTGTTTAGGAGAGATGCTAAAACAGCTGCAACATCCTCGTCTGTTACTCCTTCACCACTATATGTAAAGGACTTTGAAATACTTATTCATCATCAATGATTAATTTGTACCATTGCTGAGTCTCATCTCTTAAGACCTGGATGATTGTTGACACTGAGGTCTTGGAGGATGTTGATCCAGAGCCCAAGAGCCAGCAGTTTTTTTCCTTATCCCTCCTGACTGTGAACTTGGTCTCTTATCAAACCCCATTATAGCTTTTCTGAGAAGTTGAGGCGTTTTCCTTTGGTTTGTTATGCTGTAAGTTAGTCGAGTGGTGGGACTGTATATTCAGACAATGAAAAAACTTCGGTGGTAGTAATAGTAGCAATGGCAATCATTTATTTAAAATTACTTATAGCTGACCAACAAAATATGTTAGGAACACAGTATGGGTAACCCAATTATTCAAGAGTTATAAAATATTGTAGTACAGGTTCAAACTTCTATTGGGAATTTACTGATACCCACACATAGCTGCAAATTTTTTGCAGTTAGTGGCCACTTAGGCTTCGTTCATGTTTTTTTATAGTAGTATTCTAGGTATATACTAATGAATATTATTTTGTAAACTCCCAAATATATCATTATTTTACAATTCAGAGTGAACATTAGTAGGTTAGTTTACATGGGATATCGTAGAGCACTTTCCAAGTTGCATGGCCCTTTTATTAATCTTTATTCAACATATAACTGAGCAAGATACAGTATAAGCTAAGTGTCTACCTTCTGAATAGTGACCTGGTATAACCAGGTCACTATTCTTCATTTTAAGAACTTTACTTCAAGTATTTTTATGTTTCTCAGGTAGAAACTTTCAAGTTTTGGTTTTTTTTTTATATCATAAATGCAAAAATTACCAACCCTAATTTTAATGGTAATACATACTGTAATTCCCTATCAACCACACCAACTGAATCCTTACTAAATTAATAATACAGTATATTTTATGACATAGACAACATAGGTCCTAACCCTTGCCAGCAGGGGACTCTTGTAAGAGAAGATATAGTTCCCTTATTTCAAGAGAAGATATAGCTCCCTTATTTCAAGAATAACTAATTTCTTGGCTAAGCACTTGCTAAGTTAGTCACATGGAACTTGTTCCATGATTTTCATGGAAAAGAAAGTTAAATTCAACTGAATAATGGCATGTAATGTTACATGGATTTACTGCACTCTCCAGATTTTACTATGCAAGAAAGAAGAATGAAGAGAGGCATTAGAGGTAATCCGATGTACATGTATTCATATAAACACTGAAAAGAAGAAGTTGAAAGCATTCACTGTAGACTTAAGACTGAGCTAGGTTGATAATGTTTAAACAGCTTATAGACTGACTACATGGTTTATGAATCACTATAATTTATAGTTTTATGTTAAGGGTTTGGTTTTGAGAACCAAACAAATATGAAGAACTTTGTCATTCTCAAACCATGGAAAGGTATTGTTTATATAATTTTATGCTACCAAGAGTCCTGTACCCTCCTTCAAATCAATAGAATAGAATAGAATACTTTAGGTCAGTGACCAAGCACTGGGACCTATGAGGTCATTCAGAGCTGAAAAAGAAATGACAGTCAGAAAGTTTGAAAGGTGTAACAGAAGGAAAACAATTGTTTAAGAGGGTGGAAAGTCAGATGGGAGACAATATGAATGGATGTACAATAAAAGGAATGAAAGTGGTTGCAGCTAGGGGCCAAAGGGATGTTGTAAAGATAATCAAGTAATGCCTACAGTGCACCTTGCACTGGCTGCACTACCCTCCTGTGGGGTCCTTCAAATCGTGGCTTCTTGAGTGTAATTTGATCAGATTGTCTACATGAATGTAACATAATGCACAATAAATAAAACCTGTTGGTAAAACATACCTTCTAGCCATAAGAAGTGCAATTGTAATAATGCAGAGTCCTGAGAAAAGCCCTACACTGAAGCCAAGTGTTCCAGCTGCCACCTTGAATTTGGTTCCCTGAAAAAAAAAATTAGGCATATCTGAAGGAAAGTTTCTGATAATTTTTCATTAATTCTTATAATTAAAAAATAAGAAATTAATGATTGTCAGTTTGTGTAAACTAAACCTATTCCAATATTAACTGGCAAAAAAACTGTCTGCCATTTCATTAACACTAGAAATCCTCTCCTTAAATGCTAAATAGTACCACAGAGAATAGATATAAGAAAAAATAAACATATTACACTTTTTGAGAAAGTTTGTCAACTGTGTAGGTATGTGTTATATATTCGGAAAGATAAAATGTGCAAAAATCTTTTATTGGATACACAAGTTCACATAGCAACTGTACATTAACTTCTCCAAGGATAAAACTACATGTAACTTAACTAAGTAAAGACTGTATAGTAGATGAATTAGCCACATAAGCAATTTACCATGAGTAGCAGTTTTATTCTACACAGGTAGTTTGTAACTTTGGAAATTCCCAAGTAAAGTTAATCTGGTATGTTGCACGTTATAAAATGAGACTAGCTAGTTGTCTCCCAAAGTCATTTTTCCATTTATGTATTTAGATATCAGGATACAAAATTCACAACTGTGCCCTGCTGAAAGCTTATCTTCTTAATCACTCAAATTTTACACTAGGGTTTTTCCTTTACATGATTAGACATATAGTGAGTTACACTGGATTAGACATGCAATGATTAACCTCCAATCTTTTCCCTAAGGAATTTCAGCATTAATTTTTGCCTGGACTAAGTCTTTCCCTTAAGATTTTCTATGCTTGTCACTGGTCTCTGTACTGTTATTTTCGTATTTATTTTCCATTTCTAGCCTTCAAATCATGTGCAAAACCATCTCAGAGTTTTTGTTTTTTCATTAATGGGCTACCTGATTTTACTAGTACTTTAGCATTCTCTTTCTACTTCATCTAGGCAGTTGCAACATTTTTCCCTGCTTTCTCAAAGTCCCCTTGACAATCTAGTATTCTACCATGGTAATACATACAAGTGATCTACCTCTTCCAAGGGTTTCCCTGTTATCAACATGCCCTCCCCCTCCTCCCTCCTGTCACCATTTTGGAATTATGAGCCAACTACTAAATGATAATAACACTGAAGTAAACCAAACATATGTAATATATGGGCACACAAGAAATGTCACCAGTATGTATTTGCAAGATCCTTTCAGACACAATCTGCATTAATACTTTTCAGAGTTTCTTTGATTTCGTCCACCTTAGCATCTGTGATATTTCAGATTGTTTCTCCTGCCCTAGAAGTTATAAACTTTGATACACTGGTCTGATAAAACATCAGTATTTTGTAAGTTTAACCATGAGCAAAATCAGTTAGCTTGTGAAATCCTAAATAAGGGTAGGATCAACTAGGAAACCAATGGGATGTGATCCAAGTACTTTTAAGATGGGTGACTAACCTGCCATGTGGACACTACGATAAGTAACAATAATATTCAATACAATACTTCTTTCTTCCTCTCTTCAACAAACCACAGTAATTATGGGACTAACATTGTAATCTATTTTTGGGGATAATAGTAGTACAAGGGTTGGCGAGATGGATTTCTCCTGACAACTGCCTGAGGTTCGATAATCATCTATTCAGCCCCTACTAGTAAATTAATTATTTTTGTGTTCCTTTTAGTCTTTTCCCAACAATGCTTACATTTCTTAAAATTTTCTAGCTTCAGTTTTCAACTATTTTTTATGAACAAATCTTTCTTGCCCATCCTATGAAAAGTGTAATGTCATCTCACTACCTAATGTGACTATACTAAGAATCCCATTTTTGTGACAGCCTTCTAAAAGAAAGCAGCTAAAGCATTAAAGCAAATTTACAGGTGAAATAGGAATGTGGAAAGAAAAGCAACACTGCAAATTTAATATACATTAAACTACCAATAAGAACAAAACACTCAAGGTCTCAACTACTTTCATTCTGCCACCCTCCATACTAACATACTCTCTTGCTCTTCTGTCAATCATCTGTTATCCTTTTTCAGAGTTTTTGCATGACTCCAACCCATGGAGATATATAAAGCTCTATGTCGGTCCACTTCAAACCAGTCATTCTCCCATCTACATATTCTACATAGAGCACTTCACTACCATCATAAAAAGTTTAAATTGCTCTCAATAACTTATCTTTGTTACCATTTATTTTCATCTCCCCCCACATTGCCTCCATCAATTCTACCGAAAGTTTTTCTAGGTCTGTATGTATATGCCACATAAAATTTTTCCTTCTACTGTAAAACTTACCTGTTTCACAAATACTTGATCCTCATACCCTCTTTCTTGACCAAGTTTTTGTGATGAATAATTCTTTGATTTTTTTCTTATGATGAATTACTACACTGAATTTTTGCCTTGTCATAAAAGCTTCTTGCCACTCCCTTATTTTGTACATTATATCCACTCTCCTTTCATTCAATAACAATGTATATAATAAATTATATGGCTATTCACTGTACAGTATCATTAGTGAGATCTTCTCACAGTTCCCATGTAAACAGCTGTACTTATGTTATCATTGCATGAAAAAAATAAAACATTCAAAGTATCAGTAGTATATCGTCTAACAATCCATGTGACATACGAAACACTTACCTTGGCATAATGATAAACAGAAGCAATAAACCAGGGCAAGCCCAAACCAAGGAAGACGTTGACAGAGTTACTTCCCGTTACATTGCCAATGGCATTATCAGCATATTTTTCTTGTACTGCTGCTGCTCTTGAGGCGAAGGTGTCTGGTAGTGATGTTCCAAGGGCAACAAATGTGATTGCTGCAAAGGAGTGAGCCATATTCCAGGTTACAGTATTCATAGCATTTTCAATAGCAGAGGGCATACAAATTATAGTTGTGCCATGCTCAGCACAGTTTAGACTGATGTTACTAAACTGTTTAACCTTACATATAACAACAGCAAATTTCTATAATTGTTTACCAAATAATATATGGAGAAAAAAGATGATGTAAAAGCAATCTTTAGCAATGCAAGATTGATCTAATTTTAATAAGTTCTTAGATTTATCATAAAAATCAGTGCTATGAAATAGTACATTAAAAATCGACACCTACCTGTAATGGCATCATCTAAATTAACGAGGCAGCCAAAAATAGAAGCCAGATCCCCAATAATGGCTGTGAGAAGACCTATGCAGACAAGTGATATTATGAAGCAAAGCCATCCACCAAGTAGACTGGGAGGAGGAACCAATGCAAAGATAATCTGCAAAAATAAAATGCTGCATTTAAAAATTTCTGTAATATATTCAGTACTAATAGTAAATGTACAGTACTGCTAATTGTAAGTATAACTTACTTTAACCTAATCAACAAACGGAACCCCTATTCAGGCAGGAAATAAGTTCCATTCTTCTATAGCCCATAAATTCACTAATGGCAACTTTTAGACTGGCTCAGATCAACAAAGTAGGCGGCTCATGAGTTAGTCAAGATGTTGACTCCAAGGTAGTGTAAGGACGCCGCCTTATCGCAAATTCCTCTGTATATAATTCTACAATCGTGTTGTTCTTACTTCCCTCCTTGAGAGCGTTCAGCGGGCTTTCTGCCAATGTATATATCTTATAAGATCATGTTTTGTGTACTTTTATATTCTAAGTTATATGTCTCGCAAGAAACACAAATCGGCTCTCGCCGACCCTGTTGTTGTTGTTGTTTAAGATTAAGCTGGCCTTGTGCCAGCACGGGCTCTTGCTCACAGAGCAGCCCGTAATTCATATTAGTATGAGATGTGAGATGCTTAGGATATGCAATCTTTATTGGTGATCAATGAATGATGTGGTGAAGGTGATTTGATATTGAATGAAGGATTTGATGGGCAAGGTTGAAACCCTTTAAACCCTAAGGTACCCTTCAGTCGTAGGAAAAGCTGGATAGTAGTAAGTGTTGGCTAGTAGGAGAGACCAACAGATTGGAAGAATGAAGGTTTGAGTTGTAGGCACAGTTAGCTAGTAAGGTAGCTCGTGAATTTCTGAGACATGTTCCTTTTCCGGTCCGCTTTCTTTGGGTGTGTGATGTCTGGTGAGTGTGGTGGATGGATAGTGATGAGCGTGCGGGGAGGGTGATGAAGGAGGCAAGAGGTGAATGGGGATGTCTGTTAAGGAGGTTTGTCTTCTTTTGTCTTGCATGTTATGTGGGTTAGGTTGGGATGTGGTAGTGGTCATGATTGTTGGCATCATGTGCTGTCAGTCAGGGTTGTGTTCTGTTCCTACCTAGGTGGTGGGTAGGAGCATAGGAAACCTGCTAATTCATGGGTGTTTGCTAGAATGTGCTTTGTGATTTGAGTGGTTGTGCGTTCATTTCCTATGTACCTATCTCTTAGTTGCTCCGTTTCTGGACAGTCTAAGAGGTAGTGTTCTAGAGGTTCTTCTGGAATTCTTTCGCAGTACTTACATGGCCTGGGATCGCCTACTATCTTTTGCCAAGTGCATTGGTATCCCAGCCTTAGACGATGAATTATGACTGCTACGCCGACCCACTTTTACTCTCGCGGGTCGGATACCACATTTCCGCCCGCAAGCTGTATATTTGAATTTCCTTACCTGTAATAAAGACTTACGGGCTGCTCTGTGAGCAAGAGCCCGTGCTGGCACAAGGCCAGCTTAATCTTAAACAACATAATAAAGATCAGTACACTTCTATCTGCCTCTTTGTTCACACCTCACAGTAGCATGTCGTGTTTCTCTTCCTTCCATAACGTCTTTTTATTTATTTGCTCATAAATATACCCAGGGGCTGCTGTTGGTTTTAGTTCTTATTTTGTATGATAGTATGTCAGTTATAATTGTAATTTTGCAAAGAAATATTAGAAAAAAAACATGTACTGTACAGTGGACCTCCGTATTTGGCGGGGATGCATACCAGAACCCCCCCCCCCCCAAATAGCTAGAATCCATGAATAACTAGAACCCCCTTATAAAAACTCTTAAAACTGCCTATTGTGTTAGTTTAAACTCAAGAAACCCCCACTAAAAATGCTTATACCTGTTTTTTTGATAGTTTTATCACAAAAAGGGCATTTAATAGTTTTATCACCAAGTTGGTAGAATTACTACAAAGAATAAACGTAGACAGTAAGGACATCCAACTCATTACCAACTTATACTGGTGTCAAATGGCAGCAGTCAGCATTGCTAACGACTTATCAGCATGGGTGGAAATACATTGGTCCCCCCGTATTCGCGGGGGATGCGTACCAGACCCCCCCCCCCCCCCCCCCCCCCCCCCGTGAATAGTTAGAACGCGAATGTTTGGAACCCCTATAAAAATGCTAAAAACAGCCTATTTTGTTAGTTAAAACTCAAGAAAAACCCACTGAAAATTTTCATACTTGGTGTTTTAATAGTTTTATCACAAAAAGTGCATTTTATGATGAAATTGATAAAAAAAACCAGGAATTTCTGGATATTTCTCATAGAAAAATACTGCGAATGTGCAAATTTTCCACGAATAATGCGGGGGAAATGTTCCGGAGAGAAATCTGCGAATGTGTGAGTCCGCGAATCTGGAGAATGCGAATACGGGGGTCCATTGTAAAGAAAGGAGTTTGCCAGGGATGTGTATTAGATCTGCTTGCAACACATATATCAAGAGATCATCTTGAGAAGTATAGAGGATATGGAAGGCATTAAGATCAGAAGAGTAAATATTAAAAACATCAGATACGCAGATGATACAATAATCATTGCGGACACAACTGAAAAACTGCAATCATTAGTGGACACAGTTAACAGGGAGTGAAAAAATGGGACTGAAAATTAATGTAAGAAAAACAGAAATTGTAGTTGCATCAAAGAATCAAGATCCACCAAATTGTAATATATTGATAAACAACATAATTATAAAACAAGCTAACAGTTTTGTTTACCTGGGCAGTCAATTAACACAAGATGCGAGAGCAAAACAAGATATAGAGGAGGATTTGGATGGTTAAAAACTCCTTCAAGAATATGAAATGCCTTTTAACAGATAACAGAATTGGAACTCAAACAAGAACAAGAGCTCTGAAAATGTATGTGTGGTCCACCCTCATATGGATCAGAGGCGGACAATCACCAGGGAATTGAAAGCCAAGTTGAATGCAGTGGAGATGTGGTTTTATAGAACAATGCTCAGAATATCATGGACAGATAGCGTGACAATTGAGGAGGTATCAGCAAGAATTGGAACACAGAGCCCTTGTAAGAGAAATAAATAAGAGATAAATGAATTTTGTTGGACATATAATAAGAAGTGAGAATATAAGCATTTGTGCCTTACTGGAAGGATAGACGGGAGGAGAGTAAAAGGTAGACAAAGGTAGACAGCTTGTTTGGAGACTTGGATGGAGATTATAATATAAATCAACTAATACAAGCGGCTAGAGATCGAGAGAGGTGGAGGCAAATGACTGCCAATTTCCAAGACACGGCACTTCGGTAAGGTACGGTAAATAACAAAAAGTGCATTTAATCTTGAAATTGATATGAAAATACAGTAATTTAAGGATATTTCTCATAGAAAAATACTGCAAATGTGCTAAATTCCTGCAAATAGCTAGAATCTGTAAATACGTAGAACCCCTAGAAAAACCCTTAAAACTGCCTGTTTTGTTAGTTCAAACTCAAGGAAAACCCACTAAAAATGTTATTGTTATAATACAATTAAGTTTGTTCATACTTACCTGGCAGATATATATATAGCTGTATTTTCTGAAGTCCGACAGAATTTAAAAATTCGCGGCACACGCAGTGGGAGGCCAGGTGGTAGTACCCATTCCCGCCGTGGGAGGCGGATATCAGGAACTATTCCCATTTTCTATTCATATTTTATCAGTGCCACTGTCTCCTGAGGGGAGGTGGGTGGGCACTTTAATTATATATATCTGCCAGGTAAGTATGAACAAACTTAATTGTATTATAACAATAACATTTTGTTCATGAAACTTACCTGACAGATATATATATAGCTGAATCCCACCTTCGGATGGTGGGAAGAGACAGAATAGGATTTTTTGGGAAACTAAATTAAGTAGATGATATACATCTTGGTTCCTCAACCTGTTAGCATAGCCGACTTCGTGATTACTGTCACCAAAGTCTGCTTCTGCGTTACTAGAGTTGCCAGCGAGGTAGAGACCTGTAATGCTGGTGCGCTCTAGATGATCTGTCAACGGGGGCGTGACCACAATGTGACTAGACCATATGACCCATACTTCTGAGGGCACCGAAGCTAAAACCACCACCTGACCTAACCTATCAAAGTTAGTTCCATAACTTCTAGGCTAAAGAAAAGGAACGCGCCTCAAGCGACCAACCCTTCAAAGTTAAAAGCCCACCTATCCCTTTTCTATAGGATAGGATTCGTGTTGCTTCCTGCCCCCAATAATATATCTACGGAAATGTATGGTCCTAGCGACTTACAGATCTCAAATGTCGTCTTCACATCCCGTCGGGAGTGTGAAGCGAACACAGAGTTGCTTCGCTAAAGCGTGGCACTCAGGATGTTACTGAGTGTCATGCTCTGTTGAAATGCTTCCGAGGCCGCGCCCTCACCTCTTGAGCATTCATATTAAGAAAAAATCTCAAATCTTTATGCAAACATAATGAATGAGACCTCTTAAAAGAACTCCTTGGCTATAATGCCAGGGTGTTCTTGGACATGAACCAGTCTGGTCTTTTACGGAACACCGCAGATTGTCGGGAGTGTGAAGCGAACACAGAGTTGCTTCGCTAAAGCGTGGCACTCAGGATGTTACTGAGTGTCATGTTCTGTTGAAATGCTTCCGAGGCCGCGCCCTCACCTCTTGAGCATTCAAAAATCTCAAATCTTTATGCCAACATAATGAATGAGACCTCTTAAAAGAACTCCTTGGCTATAATGCCAGGGTGTTCTTGGACATGAACCAGTCTGGTCTTTTTACGGAGCACCGCAGATTGTCTGTTGACCTTGACTTTCTATAGTTTTATCAAGATAAAACTTGAGAGACCCTACAGGGCACAGGACTCTAATGCCCTTGCCCAATAATTTGTGCCATACCCTTGGTCTCCAAGCCTTCGGGTCAAGGGTTAGACAGGTTTTCGTTCTTATCAAGAACGGAAGGCTTAGAGGACAGACCGCATTATGTCCTTTAAAGCCAAAACCTCTGATGATGGCTAAAACCTCACTAACCCTCTTTGCCGTGGCTAGAGCGGTTAGAATATTAGCCTTTCTGGTCACGTGTATTAAGTTCGCAGAAAGGATAGGTTCGAAATACTTTTGGCATCAGAAACTCAGACTACGTCTAAGTTCCATGCCGGAACCTTTGATCCAGAGAATTTCAAGATCTCCACAGACCTCAAAGATCGTGAAGCTTTGTTGTTTGACAGAACCGAATCTCTGAGCCTAGAGGCCGTCAACAACATATTTGCATATTCTACAATAGTTAGGACTTCTAGCTTATCTCATACTTCAGACGGAAAGATAGAACCATAAGGAAATTCACAGAGGTCGAGTTGGAGGAATAGTCATTTCCCTTCACTTACTCCAGAAACGGCCTCCTCCGATTGAACACTGAAAATAGGCAGCACTGCTTTGCCTTGGCCAAGAGACTGCCATCTCTTGAAGATCTTATCGCTATGTACCGTTGAAGACGAAGGTAGGTATTGAATGCAACCTACGTCTTCACAGACGAATCGAGAGAAGGATTCTCAAGATTCTGAACCTGTGCTTACAAATGACTGAAAACGCTAACCGCTATTTCATTGCTGTCCGGTGAGAAGTCGTAGTTGCAATGAAAGCGGGGCGTTCTTCAGTAATGAAAACCCAGGGGAAAGCCGCCTGAAGAACTGCTTCTCATGGGCTGAACATTTGGAAGTAGAGCTGTCAGGTCGGAGAGTAGGGGATGTCTTTATGACATATCTGTTAATTCGGGATGAACAATGAACAATTGTACACCTACGAATATGAGATATTTTAAAGACAAACTCAGATGTCTGCAAAATCATTCGCATTATCAGTGCGATGCAGCGGGAGACTTGTACAGACTTCTGTTACCGTGCGGTAAACAGTAAAATGAATAAGTCTAAGATATCTCTGTAGAAAATTCTCACAATATCGAAGGCGATGGAATCTATCGTCACAGCAGTAGATGGTCCTTCATAATTGCGAGAATCCCCTTTAATCAGAGACCTAAGTCCAAGATTGTTGGGCAGAGATAGGTTCGGTAGTCAATCAAAGCAGGGGAGATAGAGAGACTTAAACAACCGTGCATCTCGGAGGCCCAGCTGATACTGAGCGGCTATCAGGCACAGGCAGTTCAATACGCAGTAGCAGAGCCTGAGCTCCCGCTGACTCGTCATCCTGAGTTGCCAGGTAATCCATATTCCACAAAGGAATGCGTTCGGCTAGAACCACCGAGCATAAAAGATATGCTCGAGCAATTATATTTAGGCGAAACGAATTTCGGTAAATATAAAAGTTGAAATGGTGTTGTCGTGACAAAACCATAAGTATATAAAATTGAAACAAACTCCTGGGAGGTTGCAGGCAACCCCGAGTTGCAGTTCAATTAGAATACTTCTCGTCTAAGTCGCAATCCGTAGAAAAACTAGGATATGCGCCTACCCCTCGGACAATTCAACTGCTTAGTAGAATCATGTCGCGAGGTTAATATACGTAGTATATTTATAGGATTCTGAACAACGATCTCCATCCTAAATTCTTTCCTTCAAGAAAACAAAATAAGGATTGGAGATCGACCACCTTCGATCTCTATCAAAGAGAGTGAAGGAGAAGTCTTCCTCGAAGGAAAGCTTCAATGGTGAACAGAATACTAACTGCCTGAGTTGCCAGCTACTCCCTTTACGAAGGAATAGGTATGATATTATCGAGCAAAAGGAAACTCTCAAGCAGGCCTATTTAAACGAAACAGAATTCGCTAAATACAGAGCTGAGTTGGTGTTGTCGTAACAATACCTGAAGAGTTGTTCTTACTCCGAAAACTCTTGGAAGGTTGAAGGGAGTGTCAAATAAATACATTAGAACAACAGTTCTTTCGGCTTCTATCCGCAGAGGTAAATACGATATGCGTAAATGACTTGACCCATGCGTTAGCAAAATGACGCAAAGATAAACTACATAAGTATTGTAGTAATTTGAACATCAAATTCTCTACTACATCTTTCCTCAACGAGGAAGAGAGAAAGAAAGGGAAACCGACTGTCCACGTTCTAATGAATGAGACTTTTTAAAAGAACTCCTTGACTCTTTGCCAATCCTTGACTCTTTTGCCCAAGACTCTTTGCCAAGAAAAGGGAGTAATATTCGAATAGAGATCATCAAGAGAACCGAGGATCGAAAAGGACCGTTCAATGTTCTTATGATATTGGACAAAAGACTTCCTGGATCTAGTCTACAAGTCTTTTTCTTACTCCCCGGATGAGCCTCTGAAAATGAATGAGAGCTCTTCCGACTTTGTTAATGAGTTTATCCGCTTAAACGATAAAACGTTAAAATCTATGTCAATGAGAACTACCCCATTTATGAGGGGTCCCCCACTTAAATGACAATGGGGAAAACGTCCTGACTTGACAAAACTATTAGCACTTTGCTAATAGGGGAAAACCCTTTAACATGACCGAAAGTCACCCAGGAATCCGAGTATATAATCTTCCCGATTCTCAAAGAAATCGATGAAGAGGAAAGAGGGATCGAAGAAAAAATTCGGGTATGTCTCTCCGCTAATCCGAATCTAAAAATTTCTGTAAAGAAATGTCCTCAACAGCAAATAAGACGCCTTCAACAAGTCTTTTCTCTCGCAAAGCGTCCTGCCGAGCTTCCACCGAAGCGTCCTGGCGAATGTCCACAAAAGCGTCCTGCTGAGCGTCCTCAAAAGCGTCCTGGAAAGCGTCCTGCTGAGCGTCCTCAAAAGCGTCCTGCCGAGCGTCCTCAAAAGCGTCCTGCTTAGCGTCCTGCTGAGCGTCCTCAAAAAACGTCCTGCTTAGCTACGAGCGTGTCTGAGCAGAGAACACCAAGTCTTCTGAACGACGTTTCAGAGAGGAACTCGTTGAGCGCCTTGATGCATGCAAGGCCCGCCAAGAGGCGTCCTGGCGAGCGACCTTGCCAACATCTCAATGTTATGACGAACCGCGTTTTGCGTATGACGTTGAATATTTTTAAGGGACGTCCTCATGCGAGTCTCCATGGAGAGCCGCACGCTGCTCCTGAAGAGTGTGAACACTAAAGGAAGACGTATGGCTTTCGTCTTCCGCAAGGTGCTTTCTAAATTGCCCTTCTTATGCCGACCAGAGACATAAGTTGTTTGACTGTGCAAAGCAGCTTGCCGGCCGTCAAACTTATCAGCTTGCTTTTTCGAAGTAAAGCGAACGTTACATAACGTATACGGAGCGCCATGAGGAGAGGAGACGAATACTGAGTTGCTCCTCCAAAAGGTGGAATCAAGAATGTCCTTGATTACCAAATTCTTTTGGAATGCTAGCGAGGTTGAAACAGCTCTAACTTCATGAGCGTTCACTCGCAGGAGGCTCAAATCACTCTTCTGGCAAGATGAATGAGCCTCCTTAATAATGTATAAATGATGTATACATGAGCGTTCACTCGCAGGAGGCTCAAATCACTCTTCTGGCAAGATGAATGAGCCTCCTTAATAATGTATAAATGATGTATACATGAGCGTTCACTCGCAGGAGGCTCAAATCACTCTTCTGGCAAGATGAATGAGCCTCCTTAAATGTCCCTTAGGAAAAAAGCCAGTGCATTCTTCTAAAAGGGAAAATGTGGTCTTTACTCTTTCATCCTCTCGTGACGAGAGAGAGACGAAGCGTCCTCTTCTCTAAAGCTTCTTTAGGGGGCGCGAGTCCTTCCGAGAACTCCAACCCGTGTGGGGAGGACGCCTCGGAGGACGAGAAGCAATCCTTCAAGATTCGTGCACGTGCTCGATCTTCGGCAGCCTGGGAAGCGACAACAGGACCTGCCGAAAGGAAGCCAGATCACCATGAAAAACCCGTAACCCTCCTTCGGCTTTTGACATGCCCTCTCCCTGGTTTCCTGGGAGTCCGACAGAGGTCTAGGCCTAGAGGCGTTATGGGGCCGATCTGACGTTCCCTCCTAACGAGAGAGAGGACGTGAAGCGTCCTCTTCTCTAAAGCTTCTTAGAGGGCGCGAGTCCTTCCGAGAGCTCCAACCCTTGCGCGGGGAGGACGCCTCGGAGGACGAGAAGCAATCCTTCAAGATTCCGTGCACGATCTTTAGCAGCCTGGGAAGCGTCAACAGGTTCTGCCGAAGGGACGCCAGATCGGTGGGGAGCCCCCGTAACCCTCTTGCGGCTTTCGACATGCCCTCTCCCTGAGTCCTGGGAGTCCGACAGAGGTCCAGGCCTAGAGGCATTATGGGGCCGATCTGACGCCCCCTCCACAACACAAGGGGCACTACACTTCACAATACTGATTGGAGAGCGAGCACTTTAGTCTAAGATTACTTGATGTAATCCTCTAGCAGACACTTCTTCTAGGCCCGTAAGCCATACCACAGGGTTAGGCAAAATAAAATCTACAGGAGGTTAGAAGGTTCATTATTTCTAACTTCTGTTTACTGTGGAGGAAAACTCCTGATTCTAACACGCTCTAAAATGCGTACATGAATCCTCCTTCTTCCGTAATCAGTCACACATTACACTAATTACATTGAACTTATGCAAAGAAAACATGTAAACGTCATATATACTAAGCGAGTGTCTACCGAAAGTTCCGGTAGCCTCACCTTACCATGCAGACAACAAAGTCTGAAACTAGGCTAACTAGCTTCAGACATCAAATGCAATGAAAAAATTTACGATAGCGTATGCCTAGCCACAAATCCAAGTTAATAATCGAAAGAATAATTAGGATACTTAAGCGGCTAATGAAGTTTTCAAAATCCTAGGCGGAGGTTCTGTAAACAGTTGTTTACCGACCGGCGACAGAAAAAATATGAATAGAAAATGGGAATAGTTCCTGATATCCGCCTCCCACGGCGGGAATGGGTACTACCACCTGGCCTCCCACTGCGTGTGCCGCGAATTTTTAAATTCTGTCGGACTTCAGAAAATACAGCTATATATATATCTGTCAGGTAAGTTTCATGAACAAAATGCTAATACCTGGTTTTTTAATAGCTTTATCACAAAAAGTGCATTTACCCTAATCATGAAATTGATATGAAAATACATTAATTTGTGGTATATCTATGAAAAATATACTGCAAATATGCTAATACCCCGCGAGTAATAGATAGATATGATCCATAGAGAAATCCGCGAATATGTGAGCCTGCGAATGTTGAGACTGCGAATAAGGGGGGTCCACTGTATAATCCAAAAAAGTTACTGCATTTCGATCGCAGTAAATTTACATAAATATTTTACAATAAATACATGTGTACTCAGAATTTGTTACTGAGTTTAGATCTGATCTGTTTTGATATTGTGTGAGCTGTAATTATAATTTTACAAAATAAAATTAATTATGCAAATAGAAAAAAACGTATACATAACTTGGTAAAATTTACGATTGTCCTGTAAAAGAGGGCCCACAAAAGGTTGTGTGTAAATAGTATTTTCAACTTCTCATGGAAGGTAGGGAGAATTTTGAAAATTTTTTTCTTGCCCCATGTGCATTTGCATATCTTCCACTTTCCACTGATCGAAGATACAGTAACTTCTTTGGGTTATACATGTCTTTTTCTAATATTTCTTTGCACTTTTCTTTGCAAAATTACAATTATAACTGACAGATAACAATTACAACTGACAGACTATCATGAAAGATGAGAACTAAAACCAACAGTAATCCCTTGAAGTCAAAATTGCAACTAACTCCTGAACTGCCTGCAATCACGATCTGAGCCAGTCTCAAAGTTGCCATTAGTGAACATATGGGCAATAGAAGTAATGGGACCTCTTTCTCAGTTGATTCCTCCAAATTAATAGCACATAACACTGAAGCTCGCCATGAGTGAATCCGTCCACCACTCAAAACCTGTTATTGTTACTCATACGAGGGTATCCGTCCATTAAGGGTAAATAATCAGCAATTTGTAAACATTAGATGTTATTTTGGTTATAATATAATCCAGAAAAATTCTACATAGTTTGCCTTTTAAAAATTATCTCAAATGTGATCGTAATATGAAATAATTACATACTGAAGACTTTAAACTGACTCTTGCAAAGAAGAAATAGAGTCTAGAGTTCCTACTGAAATGACATTTTCACAAGTCTTACTGGTTTTTTATTATGATTTATTAAAAAACAGTTTTTGTCTAAAACATTTCAATTATTAGGATGAGAGCATGACTAATAATTCTGAATCTTATGTAAAATTACAAAATTATCATCATGTAAAGGTCTATCAATAATATTTAGGTACTTGACTATTCATCAAAATGTAAATCTTAGTCTCTTAATTATTAAAAAATTCCTAATTATAAAGCTAGATAATATGCATTTACCTCCCTTTTCATGTTACTGATTAAAATACAAGAAAAAAGAAACTGATTTACAGGCTGCTATATTGATTACCAGTATTTTGTATTCAACCAACCAAATGTCGCTATTAAGTGCTGTAGAGTGACACAATTCCTTATAGGATCTGTTGGAAACTTATCACTTGGTGTGATAAAAAAGTTACTTTAATTCCGGAAAACTATTTTCAAGTTACCTTCCATCCAAAAGTAAGGAAATGAAGAACATAATCTCCCGCTGTGGCATTTTCAATGTCTCCACCATTTACATTCAAAGCATCCTTGATCTGGCTTACATATGTCTCGTGGTGAACCTGCATTGCATGAATATTTGCATTTGTCATCTGCATCATGTTGTTCAATACATTGTTGAAATCTGCAAGTTAAAAGAAACAGTTGGAGATCATAATGAATACTGGTTTTCAACTCGTATCAATGTGAAATGTCACATTTCTAAAATTAGCCAGTTCTGTATGAATAGATCTATACATTTTTTCTCCTGACAGTCTTCACACTACAGCATGTACAGCAAGTGATAAAATCATATAGGTTTTCTAAAAGAGAACTGAATTTTATGAATACCAGAGAAAAACATTATTTTTTGACATTATTAACAGACACCCTATTAAGTGTTTGTGTTACTACATATGCTGCTTACCTTGCCAGGTAAATTTTTAAGTTTGCAGCTACAATTCAAGGTAGTAAGTTATTCCTGAATATAGTACTACTACAGTTTAGGTGCAACTTCCAAAGTGGTTATGTTGTAAACATGGCTAAACCTTAAATTACCTAAGAAATAAAATGGATTTATCACTTACCATCATCATTAGTAATAGTGACTGCTGTACGGTTGATCTGACCAATCTTTGCTCCTCCAGTGGGCTCAAATAGTTCAATTTCAAAATGTTCATCCTTTTCTGGAGTCATGTCATCAATGATGGGAATTTCAATATTTTGTTCAATCTGAAAGATATATATCAGTGAGATGCTGGGTAGTGATATTTCTGTATGTAGTATGGACAATACTAAAAGGACTTGATGCTGTAACATTTATGGCCATAATAATGATGGATGTTATCCAGCAATAATTATGTATGTAAGTACAGTGGACTACATTTGCTTTACAGAAGCTTTGTAGGAAGTTATACAATGTTACAATTATACAAATTATTTACCAACTAGGACATTAGTAAGGTATTACAGTAATATTTATTTTGCCACATCACAAATGTTAATACAGTACTATATCAAATAAAATTACACATTCAGTGCACATGTCTATGCTTGGATAACACTCCTTATCTGTACAGTGCACTGAGCATTTTTCTATAATCTGCTCCTGCTTAGGCTAATTAAGGATTCAATTTGAATCCTGATGTGTTTTTGGCTTGCATTATCAAAATTTCATATTGCAACCCCAGTATGTAATCAATAATAGCTGCTCTGAAGTATACAGGCATTCCCTGGTTATCAGCGAGGGTTCCGTTCCCTGCGGGGTGCTGTTAAGCAAAAACCGCCATTAACCCTTAAACGCCGACTGGACGTATTTTACGTCAACATTTTTTGTCTCTCGGGTGCCGACTGGACGTATTTTACGTCGACATACAAAAGTTTTTTTAAAAATTCGCGGAAAAATACTTTTAGGCCTACCAGCCGAAAACTCTTGAATCACGCGCCTTGGGGGATGCTGGGAGTTCACGGATCAAGGTGTTGTTTTGTTTACAATCGTTACGCAGGCACGCAAGCGCGAATTTCTTTCTTGCCGCACTAAAAAGTATCTGTGACACATCTCGGAAATTATTTCGTCACTTTGACATAATTTTTTTACCATTTTAAATTAGCCGTTACATGGAGTATTATATATGAAAATGTGCGCATTTTTATGTAGAATACAACAAAAAAATACTCATGATTGTAGCTTTTATCAGTTTTGAGATATTTTCATATAAATAATGATAAGTGCCAAAATTTCAACCTTTGGTCAACTTTGACTCTACCGAAATGGTCGAAAAACGCAATTGTAAGCTAAAACACTTATATTTTAGTAATATTCAATCATTTACCTTAATTTTGAAACTAATTGGAAGTCTCTAGCACAATATTTCGATTTATGGTGAATTTATGAAAAAACATTTTCCTTACGTCCGCGCGGTAACTCTTCCAAAAAAAATCATACATGCGATTGTGGTAATTCATATAAAAAATGATAAGTGACAAATTTTCAACCTTTGGTCAACTTTGACTACCGAAATGGTCGAAAAACGCATTTGTAAGCTAAAACGCTTATATTATAGTAATATTCAAGAATTTACCTTCATTTTGCAACAAATTGGAAGTCTCTAGCACAATATTTCGATTTATGGTGAATTTATAAAAAAAATTACATTTTCTTTACGTCCGCGCGGTAACTCTTCCGAAAAAATCATACGTGCGATTGTGGTAATGTTTGCACCATTTTAAATTAGCCGTTACATAAAGTTTTATATATGAAAATGTGCGCAATTTAATGTATAATACAACAAAAAATAATTGAAGGTTGTAGCTTTGCTCATTTTCAAAATATTTGCATATAAATCACGATAAATAGAAAAAAAACCACGTTCGGTCAAATTTGACTCTACCGAAATGGTCGAAAAACGCAATTGTAAGATAAAACTCTTAGTGTCTAGTAATATTCAGCCATTTATCTTCATCGTGAAACAAATTCGAAGTCTCTAGCACAATATTTAAATTTATGGTGAATTTTTAAAAAAACTTTCCTTCCCTCCGCGCGCGGATTCTCCACCACAAATCTCCGAAATGCGTAAGTCCCATTCTCGGAATATTTGCTCAGTTTCATATTAGGCATTTCATAGTTTTTTATATATGAAAATGTGCGCAAATTCATGTAGAATAAAACGAAAAATATTTGAAAGTTGTAGCTTTTCTTATTTCAGAAATAATAATTGCATATAAAAAAAAAAATATATATTCGACATTCGGTCAACTTTAACTCGTCAGATATGGTCGAAAACTGCATTTGTAAGCTAATATTCTTACAGTATAGTAATATTCAATCATTTGTCTTCATTTTGAAAGAAATTGGAAGTCTCTAGGACAATATTTATATTTATGGTGAATTTTTGAAAAAAAATATTTGTTTATGTCCGTGCGTTACGAATTTATGCATTATTTTGTGATAATATTTTCTCTGTGTTGCTTTTATCGTTTTACAATGTGTTATATACCAAAATGATCACAATTTAGTGTACATTACAACGAAAAAAAAGTAACTTGTTATCTTTAACCGTTTTGCGCACAGCGCGATTTAAATACAATTATATATGAAATTTCGTTTATGCGCTATCATATATCGCATTATTTATATATGATAATGATAATTTTTTTTCATTTCTGATGGTTGCATACTAAACTTCAGGTAATGACAAAAAAAGGAGCCAAAAATGAACTTGTAATCTTAAAAAATAAGCGTGCTGTGATTTTTTGAAAAAAATATTTTTTCCGCTTCCGCGCTCACTCTGAAACGTCTCCGGCACACGGGAGACATTTTTTTTTTTACCGCTTCGGCGTTTAAGGGTTAACTGTAACTCGGCAATTTATGGCGCTGATAACTGGGCTGTGATCCCGTTTCCAGCGCCTATAACCGGAACTCAACACGTCATGGTGCCATAAATCGCCAATTTTATGGCACCTAACAAGCACCATAAAGCCAGATCTCCATTAACCAAGTCCGCCAATAACTGGGGACTGCCTGTATAGTAAATGGGGGAAAAACGTGCACACAAATGAAGAGCACAAAATAAATGGGGGCTATAGCAACAAAGTAAACCATATTTGTTCCAGTCTACAATATGAAACTTTTAAGTGTTGGAACTTATTTTTGAGGTGAAACACCCCTCTACCATTTGCTTTATCTGTGACTTATTAGCACAGATTCAACAAGTTTTAAAACTGAAACAATTGGTTAAGAGGTGCCACAACTTGACAGATTTCTTTAATCAATTTGTATTTTTCATAGCTAACAAACCTGAGGTCTTAACAATAGGATATTTCCAAAGCACTAGCTGGTAACCAGTTAAAAACAATCAAAGATTGTAAGCAGGGAATCTGTGAGATCTGGCAACTTCTGAACATACGAGGTGATAGCTGGTCAGAGACTGCAGACAGCCTCGTGACGTATTTAGTCTTTCCCCAACCTAGGAACTATAACAAAGAGAGGAGCAGCTAGAGGTGGGTAGTAAACATTAAGACCTCAGGTTTGTTAGTTATGAAAAATACAATTATTAAAAAAAATTTTCATTTGTTCATATGCGGAACAAACCTTCAGTCTTAACAATAGGACAGACTTATACTTGGTGGGAGGTACAAGTATCCTAAACCAGGTGGGAGTTAAGCCACCTGACCATGCCTCTTAGAAGAATGAGTTCTAGAGAAGGTGGTCTTATGCCCATGAGAAGATGGATAAACAAATATCTAACAACTCAGCTGTATGGGCTCAAGTACAGTGATATATGAGCAGAATCATTGCAACCGGGGAACCAAAGAAAATTCTGACTGTTCAAGTAACAAACCATATACTCACAGGGGTTTGTTACCACTCCTCACTCCCCCTTGCTGTAGAGAGAATGACCAGTGCTGATAAAAAGTCTATGACATCTAGAGCTCCTGTGGGTCATTGTCCACAGTCATTCAATGACAGGATGGAAAAAGAGGCAAATCTATCATCATGTACCAAGGGATTTTGGGTCTTGGCCACGAATTCCGGAACAAACTCAAAGGTCACCGACCCCCAACCCCTGGTATGTTTCACATCATAACTCAGGCCATGAAGCTCTGCAACTCTTTTCAAAGAAGCCAGGATCAACAGGAAAACTTCTTCAGTGTCAAATCCTTGTCTGATGATCGACACAAGGGCTCGAATGAAGCTCGAGTGAGACTTCTCAGGACAAATGAAACAACCCATGCTGGAGGCTTGACTTTCCCTGGAGAACAGGTTTTTTTGGAAACCCCTGAACAACAAGGAAATCTCCCTAGATGAAGAGATGTCTATGCCTTTCAGACATAACACCAAACCTAGTGCTGCTCTGCAGCCCCTGACAGCAGAGAGTCCTTTTTCATCCCTGAGGAAGATAAAATCTTCCAATTCAGTCCTTGGAAACAGGAACTGCGAATCAAGCAGATCCCTATTTCTGAGAGACGACAAAGACTCAGAGTCCATTGAATTTTACACCTTGGACAGTGCTGCATCTCTCCTGGCCAGGAGGTGGTTGTCCCACATGTTGGAGCTAAGGTGTGTCGGGTAAGAAATAGCCTTAGCTCTGGACTGTAATAGTCTATTGAGAGAGGAAGAACTCACTAAGCTTCCCTCAGTCCTATCTGAAGCAATCTTGGCTATTGCAATGGACCACAAGTCCACCCAGGAGACTGTCTGGAAGATGGAAGCAGCAGTATTCTCCATAGCTAAGAACTCTTATAATGAAAAGGAAGTGCCTTCAGCCCTAACCTGTTCCAGAGTTAGGCCAGGTTTAAGATGGATCACGTCTGGGTTAAGGTGACAGGGCATCAAATGAACTGTACTAGTGGAACAGTACTTCCTATGTTGCACAAGAGGAGGGGGAAGAAGCTTAGACAAACTACTAGAACGCAGAGAGCCATCTCGGTCTGACACCAAAGCGTTCATACAATGTAGGATGGGCTGAGCGTGACCCGACAAGGGGAGCTCAAATGAAGTTCTAGAGTCCTCTTTAGCACCCAACAAAGCCTCTATACCCGTTGGGATGATAGAAGATTGAGCTTGTGCCCTACCCTCAAGATTGTTGAGCTTACGAATGAGATCAACAACCTCTGCGAATGAGGATGGGGTGATTGAAGATTGAGCTTGTGCCTTACCCTCAAGATTGTTGAGCTTACGGACGAGATCAACAACCTCTGCGAATGAGGACATAAACTCTTGGGTATCTCCCTCCTCCTGCTCTGGCAGAGGTGACCGATGACATGAAAAAGATGGTTTGGCAGTATCCTCCTCCTTCTGTAAAATTGTTGATGAAGCTTCCCCAGGAAGCTCAACATTCTGGACAATATTGGTTGGCGTGTAAGGTCTAAAACTGGAAGATACTGAGACCAAAGGTTCTTGAAACTCATCTCGCAACAACACTTGCACATGGTCCCGGCTCAAACAGCGTACTGGCTCATGAGAAACAACCCGCACATGATCATGTACATATACACCAGGCGAAACATGAACACAGTTGTGGGAGGAATCACGTACATGAACATGAGATGCCAACCAAGCACGATCTTGAGACCAGAAACGTCACTGAAGAGAGCTACCTGAAGGAGATGGACTCTTAAGGCTAAGGTCTCTTCCAGGAGAATGAGAAGCACATCCATGGGCCATAGAAGCCTCACATCTTCGACCCTTAGCCTCAGTCTTGCCAAGTGAAGAATCCTTAGATGAAGCTTGAGAGACCTTCACATCTGCAACCTTCGACCTTTTAATTGCCTCTTTATTGTCCTTGTGCTGACTAACTGATACAAGTACGTGTTGATCTCATCAACACGTACATGCAAGGATGATTCATGTTCACATACAGGAACAGGTGAAGAGGAGTCACCCCATCATCAGGATGTACACTCAGAGATGATTCGCATCCGCGAACGGAAAATGTTGCAACACTCTTAATGCCCTCAACACTCATACTGTCACAAACATGTAAGTGAGAGGGGGAGACACGGCCATGGAGAGAAGCATTACTCTCATGACATAAAGTAGATACACAGCCATGCATCGAAGAGGAGGATGCCTTCTTTCTACTGTCTGCCCTGCCAACCTCATGAATGTGAACATGTGAGGAAGAAGCACGACCATATGGGGCATGTGGAGAAACATTTCTTTCACTTGCATGAACTCAGACATGTGTGGGAGAGACACGGTCATGAAGGGAAGGTGATACACTCCTTTCACTCAAAGACAACGAAACTACAAAGTCCTTGATCCTCCAATGTCGACACAATGGTGAGGAGGGGAAGGAGAGAAACTCCTCTCTTTACGAGATCTCTTACTAGCAGGTATAGGAGAAGAGACCCTCCATTTACAACTCTTCTTCAAAGACACAGCAGAAATCCTCTCACAAAACAGTCCAGTCTCTTGTAGATCGGTTCAACTAAAGCCTCAGACGGCTCAGCGAGCGAAGACAATGACATTATAACGGGAAGTGGTGACATCACAGCCAGAGGATGAGCAGCCACCGCACCTGACGTCATAGTCTGAGAGGATGCTGGGAGTGACATCGCAACACCTCCAAGACCGGTGCTGGTCACTGGCCTCCCTGGCGAAGCGATAAGATGTGACCCAGGGAGCATCAACGATGACAAGGGAGCTCCATAAGGTGGGAGCACACAAGATCCAACATAGAGGAGTCCAGGGGGAGGTGGGACTGCTATAGGGGCCGGGGGAGGGGTACGTGCCTCTAAGAAATGCGACAGCAGTCCATCCAAGGATGGTGAACTCCATAGCCCCAGCGATGCCCCTGAAAATAAGGCATTAGATAGTGTAGCCTCCTCCCTCTTGGGTATAAAGTGAGAACTTGAGGAAGAGGGGGCTACATTAAACATAGCATCATCCTGTGGAACTCCCAATACTTCCATCAACGAATCAATGGAAGAAAAGGAAGGAGACAGGGGCACACTCACACTAGTCAGAGGGAGAACAATCACTGGTGAGGGAGAAGCCAAATCATCCATCCAAGGAGAAGAAAAACCCTCCCAAGGAAGAGTCGAAACTCTATGATGTTCTCTCTTCCTATAAAACACTCCACTGCGACTTAAGCCAGGAACAACATTTCTGACAAGGATTAGTTATCTAACAATAATTAGCACGGCACCTTCTGCATGGCATGTGTGGGTCTGTGACAACAGCAGCTAAAAACCTTGAGGAAGGAAATCCCCGAAAGCCTGGGCACATGCGTTGATGAGGCTATGGAGACTTGGTAGAATCCATAATGCAGAAACACACACAAACACACTGAAATGAAAGAAGCACTGGCACAAAATAACCAGCTTGGGAGGAGAGCAAAGTGATAGTGTCTTACTCTCCAAGGCGGTTAAGGAAGGACTAAATACGTAATGAGGCTGTGCGCGGTCTCTGACCAAGTATCACCTCGTACACGTAGGAGTTGCCAGATCTCACAGATTCCTTGCTTACAATCTTTGATTGGTTACCAGCTAGCACTTTGGAAATATCCTTTGTTAAGGCCAAAGGTTTGTTTTGCATATGAACAAAACTTGGTTAAGTAGGTGGTAACTCTTTAGGGATCATAGTTTAGTTGTGGTGGTAGCTCCCTCCAGCTCTGCAGGCCTGAGGCACATTGGCCTAACTCACCAGTCTGCGTTGCAAAATCATCAACCACTGGATCTCACCTGATGAAGATCTTCATCTAACAAGTATGTGCTGGGATCATATTCATTAAGGAAGCGACCATAAGGATACATATTTCTATCTTATAATTTGGTTACTGGGAAATCTCTTACTCCTCTCCACCACACAAAGTTTGAGTTAGCAAATGATGGAGGGTAAGTTTCACCTCAAAAATAGTAATTGTTTTGATAAAATAAATTTATAGGTACTTAGGCTACCCTCTATTACAGAGATCCCTCCCTCTTCCCCTCTTAAAAGAGAGAAGAATAACAACTATTTGTACCAAATGAGCTTAAAACACTCCAAATAACAGTTATGAATTTTTGCTGGGTGTAAACCAGATGATCAATAACTTGGTGATAATTTACATATGTAAAGGCAGGTCCAAACCTGGCTTTATGGGAATCAAAGTACTTGTCTCTTGAAAAATTAAGACAACAGTCATCATGAATCTAGTTCAAGACTGTAGTATGTAATACTGAAATGGATACTCCAGACATGTAAAGTTTGGGTTCAATGCAGTAGTGCCACTATAGATACCATGAAATTACCATTTGCCACTACTCAAAAACATTAATAGTAACTTGGTTGAATATTAATGAGTCTTTCTGCTTGGCATGACATTTTTTTCACTAATTTTTCTTTTATACACTCATTCCCTCTAGCCTTGATAGTTAATACACATTGTTCTTTTCTTTGGTATTGTTTGGTGGTATCCTCATATGGTTCCATACTGAATAAGCTATACGTATTCAACACACAAATTCTCTATATTTATTTTGAAGTGTCTGATAACCAAATTAGAAAATCCTGCCTTTTAGTATTTACTTAAGGACTGGATACTAGACAGTATTTCTTCCTAGCCAGCATAGAAAGGTGGTAGTAATGCTAAACAATGTAGAGTTTGAATTATTTAGAAATAATAATATTACATTTAATTAATAATCACCAAAAAAGGGCATGCCATGATTACATTTAATTAATGTAGGGAGTGCCCCAATGGGTGTTTTTGTAGAAGACTTTGCAAGTGCTTAAAAATGCACCAATCTTTTTTTTTCCCTTTAACTTGTATGTACTGGCAATATTAACAATTACCCTCACTTATTCAAGTCTGATTGGTGGTATTTCCTTAGGTACTAAGTTAGATTTTCAAGAACCATTCAATATTAAAATACTTTCATATTCCAAATATTCATCTGCAGAATGAAGTAAATTAACTTACCTCTGTATGCTTGAAAGTAAGAACACCTTCACCTCCTGTATAGTCTTTGCCACTAACAGCAGTCTTGTCAATGGAGCGCCATTTTACAGTAATTTCACCATCAGCTCCATTCTTACGCACAACAGGAATGACAGCGTTACCAATACTCTCCTTCACCAGGAAACCTCTCTTTTGAAACATTACAATTCCAGGTTCTGGGAAAAATAAATTAACATTACTATCTACTAATTAATTACTGAAATAAAGCTCATTCAGCACTTACTGCGTAAGGCAATTTGGCAAATGCTGCATTTCTTGATACATTTTGCACTTCATCCATTTTCTTTAGTCTCATTACTTACCTGCCCAACCTCTTAAACTTTTTGTTCCACCATCCATTCTGATTTAAGAACAAATCCTCTGGGCAACCCTATGTGAAATCTTGCTATAAGACTCGATGTTCTTGTCAAGCAATGTATAAAATTATCTAACTTGAAAATTTTAGTAATTTTGAACATACTGCAATATACTGTAATATTAATGTATGGGCATCTGCTTCAAAGTGACACATTGACTTAGTATATAACATGACAATTAATTTACAGCCAGCAATTGAAAAAAACTGAAGCTGTATCCCTAATTGGTTAGTCTGATTTGCCACATACAAATTTTTGGGCCACCATAATTTCAGAGTTCATATTTAAAATAATTTAAGTTATCTATATTCATTAAAGTATCTACCTGTATTTACCAAAAGCAATAATAAACTGGATATTACTGGAAGAACCTACCATCATCATTAAGGATGGTTATCTCCATGATAGAGATACGCCCAAGTTGTACACCCTCTCGCTCTTCTGCACTCATTAACAATGATATCTTCAAGAAGAACTCTTCATCTGGTTCCCACTGGTTGTCATTGATGATCTCCACCTCAACCTAATATTGAGATTTGTATTTTGTTGAAGAGCTTCATAAAATGCACTTTATAATTGTTGTAGCTAGTGATATTTTATTGTCACACTACTTTAACAGCAAATGTTTTGGAGTATGAATATTTGCTTTCATTCATTAATCTTACAGCCTTCATATATAAAATTTGATGCAACACATCATATGTATACTGTGAAGTACTTACATAAGTAAGACATGAATGTAAGGTACTTACAAATTTTTCAGACTCCTCAGGCTCAAAGGTGATGACTTCATTAATGGGCATGTAGTCTTGTTCTTCAGTTGCTGTCCCATCAATTGTTTCAACCCTATCAAAATATATTAAGTCTGAAAACCTGCATAAAGTACTAATAGCCAATAACCTACTACCTCAATAAGTTTTTCTAGTATTGTAGTAAAATGTAAATTTAAAATCTTTTCTTTGTTCATAACAGACAGATCATACTCAAAATACTCTACACCAAAAATTCGGATGCAAAGTTTATAACGAGCTAAGCTCATTATCCTCACATACCTCACGCTAACTCTGTTATCAAGTCGACCACTTCGACACAGAGCAACTTTGAATTTTCCAATGTCTTCCATAACTGCGCAGGAGGCTGCATGAAAGTCTATGACGGCATTCTGGTGAGGTTTAACCTAACGTTGGAAAGTAAATGAACAACAGAGATATAAGAACTGAAACTTTAAGGTAATTTTTATTAATCTTATTTCATAATTGTTGCACAAGGCATTGAAATTGTGTTTCATCCTTAGTACTGTACCAGTCTCTTTGTAGTTTATAAACTGGTAATAATCTAACTATCTTTACCCGAAAACATGTATAAAAAAAACAAGTATGTACAGGAAAATTTTTGAAAATATTCATGGAAACCACAGAACAACTATAGATGTATTTACATATTGTTGGGAAAGAAGCAAAGTTTTATGTTTATCAATAGGATCTTGTTTATATGTACATAAAAATACACAATGGTTTTAACATCACTGCTACACTTTCGTAAAAAGAAAAATGATTTAAGAACATTTGACAAACTTCCTTAATTCCTTTTACA
The DNA here is from genome assembly GCF_015104395.2 of Macrobrachium nipponense. Classification (NCBI taxonomy): domain Eukaryota; kingdom Metazoa; phylum Arthropoda; class Malacostraca; order Decapoda; family Palaemonidae; genus Macrobrachium; species Macrobrachium nipponense. The sequence goes on from NC_061105.1 coordinate 28,378,214, forward strand.
GTGCCTGTGGTACACAAACATGCAGATAATCTCTTTAAATTACTAGACATATTTTCATGTGTAACAGAATGAGCAATATTCATATGAATTCAGATTGCAACAGGCATATGCAACTTTCCCTCATATCAAATAACCAAAATATCACCATATCCAATATGACTTTTGTACCATAGAAGCCACATTAATAGAAATAGTAAAATCCTGACTTCATTATCTGAGCATTTCCAGTGTATTGTACCTATAAAAAATATAATTTTTTTATATCAGTTGTATGAATACATGGATGCTGTGGCCATGGTGTAAGAGTGAACATATTATTTATAGATTGTCACAGACGGTGTTCCACGAGATGCTGAAGATTGCAGGTCATAACTGATATGGGGTTTCTGATGGCCAGCATGCGTGAGTGAAGAGATGGAGGAGTGGGAATAGATTGGTGTAGGGGCAGATCTTGGAGGAGAGGCCAAAATTTTTTGTTACCTTTATGGTATACTGGATTGACTGGACTGAGGGGCTGGATTTGAGAGGGCAGTAAGGAATAGAGTAGCAACAGCCTGGATGAAGTGGAAAGAGATCGCTGGACTATTGGCAAATAAGAGTACCTTGTTAGTAAACAGAAAAAAATTATGTGTGTAAGACCTGTGCTTCTGCAGGCAGCAGAGACATGGGTACTTACAAAGAGGAGATTCTGAAAAGGTGAGAATACAAAATGCCGAAATTCAAGATTTGAGTGTCCAGAGAACATTGCATCACAAATGATATAGGTATACTGTAGTAGAGATGTGATGTTTACTAGCTTTGGAAGGAGACAGAGTTGATTTTCTGATATAATAAGAATGGGAGATGAGTAACTGGCAAAATGGTAGATCTGGAAAATTAAGATGATTATAGAAAAGGCAGATGATTACTTAGACCTGATGTGAATTCAAGCAAAAAGGATACAAGAAAGGAGGGCATCGTGAGGTTCCCACCTCCAGAGGAAAAACATGAAATGAAAGTATAACTGACCATGATGATGAGGGCAATCCTTTTTAAAAACAGGATGGCCTGGCAACACTCAAATTGAAAAATGACAAAATCTTGAATACTCTGCATTGATTGAGTCTCATAACATTCTAAAAATAATTTCAAGTTTCACAATATTCATTACATATAATTCTAAATAAGTACTGTATTAAAATATAAGAATATACAGTAGTACATCATTCTGTCACTACATTACAAATATACAGTACTCATAAAATCAAAGACTTTACAAGGTTTCATGACATCTATTTATGTAATACTAAACTAGTCTTGCAAAATTTAATTATCCACTCCCAGATCATGCCCCATTATACTGATTTTCATTAAAAACTATATTTTAATATTTCACTATTGCATAAGTGACTCACATTCCACACGTCTAATATGATATGTAGCCAGATCTGGAGATTTTTTAGTAGTATGATATAATGCAATATATTTCAATCAATCTGGTACTATTGTGATATTGCTTATATATCTTGGTTTATTTCCAAATCTCTTGTACTCTGGATTACACTCAGACCTACAACATGTAGGAAATGAGATAAATCCACACCAAAATTGCAAGAGAAATTTAATGAAGATATTCAGAAACTGGCTACATTTCATTAAATTTGCTTTTTATGAAAGCATTCCATAATCTTGAATCTTTGATGAAGAAGCATAGAGCCTTTACCTGTGGAACCTCTCCAAGGGTCGGAGCATCAGGGTGCTCATTCATGGCATTGTAGACCTGACAGAATTAAAAAAACAATTAACGTGCATGAAATGCCTCACCACAGAGTGAAAGAAGGATGTGTTTATGGTGCTATAGATAGGAAGAGTTCCTACAGTGCAATTTTCTTGTTTACTAATATGAGTGCAAATCAACCTAAGGTCTATGACACAGTATTTGTAATTCTCGCCATAATTTCATGTACAGTTGAAGGCTCTTACTTCAGTAAGCCAAGTTAATAGTTGATGAGAATTCTATGGTTTCTTCAAACTCTCTTATCAGTACTAGCAACTATTAGACTGACCATAATACATTGCAACTTGAGATTTACAAAGCCTCTTTCCTTGACCTTCTACCTTTTTAGTGTCCTATGATACAGATATCTAATAAATCTCTTTCAATTACTAGACAAATGTTTTTTATAAGTCAGCGGATTCTGTGAATACTTCTAGAAATTGTAACTGAATATTGCTGCACAACCAGTTGAATACTTCATAATATATTTATATAATCTGTCATGGCAGTCCAGTTACCAGCAAAATGAAAGTTGGGTTACTGCTGGACAGAAGGGAAAGAGGCATGAAAAGGTAATACTGTACTGCAATACAAACATTATACATACATACTTTAATTTATGAAAGGAAAAATCATCTCTTGCACTGTAATGCCTTAAAGATTAAAAGCCCCATCATTTGAAATCTTCAAACTAATTGAAAGGTGAGTTTAGTTTGCAGGCTTCAACTGTATCAGTTCAAATGATAATGAAATACATTTAAGGCACAAATAACAATTGTACTGTGCAATGAAAGTTTTATTTTAATTATCAATTTTATAAGTTCAACAATACATATATCATTGTAATGGAAAAGTTGATAAAAAAATTTTTTTTATTGTATTTGCCATTTTAATTTCTAAGCTATCTTAGAGTATGAGGAAATTGGTGTTAAAATTATTTCAAGTCAAGTCCAAAACTCAGTATCTAAGGGTACTCAGTAGCAATGTAAACAGACAAAACGAAAAAATGAGCAATGTCAAAATTGCACACCAAAACTTGTAAGCTACACCTCGATTACAACAGCAAGATGTAAGATTGTAAATATACTAAGAGTTAGTACTGTTTATAATTCTTATATCAACAAGAGTTTTTATTTATGATTATAAAAAAAATTAGCAAATTTAAAAGTATTGCAAGGGACTGATTTTGATATAAAATAATATACGTATTTAAGTTACTTTATTCTTTTCACCTTTTATTAGTTTTTGATAGCAGCAACTTTCACACAAGTGAAAAATTACCAAGGCAGTGTTTATTACTATATCCTTAAAAATTACCCATATTACATCTTTAACATCTTCAAAAACACTAAAGAAATTCAAAAAGTCATGCCAATTTCACTTCAACAAAAAATTAACATGCAGTTCATGCAACAAGCCTTGGCACTTCAAACAAGAATATACCCAGTACCAAACAGAAATACATATAAATTTCAAATAAAAGAAAAAAATACATAATATATTATAATCCTGTAAAGGGGAGATTTATAATACAAACTGACATTGAAGGCTACAAAGCAAATCTATGACCTAACCACGTAGGCATTTAAGGCATCTATGCTATGAATCTACACAACTGTTCCTGTCAATATTCACTGATATGACAACACTTACCAGTTGTAACATTTTACTACACACCGAAATAGCTAATCAAATGCTAAGCACTAACCTACCATGCTTTTGTGCATGATTTACTGTGACAGATTTTTTTCAGGGAAAAGAAAGGTGAGTTGAAGGGAAGAAATGCAGAAAAATGTCTCAACCCTCACTGTTTTAAGAATTAATGAGTCAAAGAAATGGGACACAGGGCCTGCCACCTAATCCTGAAAAATTAAAATGTGGTGGAAAGTGAACTCCATCAGTTACTCATAAATGGAACAACTCCAGAACTCAAAAATATCATATTAAGATCCTGAAAGATGAGAAATAAATAAATACTGTATTGCTGATTTTATCACAAACTATACTTGACAACAGCAGACCTTTCCCTTTGCAAAACAAAAAAAGAATTATACATCACAGCTGAAAAATAATTAGATACTAAATAACGCTTTCCTTTGATATTCTTTTCATGCACTGTTTTCTCTCTTCATTTTACTACCACCCACTACTACTATAGTGAAGAGTACTTCATCTTTCAGCCCAACAACTACAAAGATATATAACTCAATAGTATGCTCAATTCTAAGTTCTTAAACTAATTTTTCTTACAGAATACGTAGCACAAATGTTGATTTACGGGGCAACTTGAAGTGAAACAGACTACTTAAGATACTTTATTTTAATTTTTCACTTCTCATCAATGATAAGACTATAAAATAAAGCCAATTATACTAATTGCAATGTTATAAAATGTGATACAATATTAGTAGTATTTACTAAATACAAGATCCAGAGACCGCATTGTAACATCCTTTAAAGTACAGGATGTTACAATGCTAACTCTTATTGCTTTTAAAAGTAAACCAGACTAGGTATAGTATTAAAAAAAAACTGTAGTTTCAAGAACAGAACAGGATGTCTCAAGAATGTTTGTTCATAATGTATCACTTTTATCATGTCAAGAATAAAAAAATAAAGCCAATTATACTAATTGCAATGTTACAAAATGTGATACAATATCAGTAGTATTTACTAGATACGAGATCCAGAGACCACTGGTTTAGTACTGCATACTATGTACTAATGTGTTTAATTTAGCTGTAAAGTACAGGATGTAACGGTGCTAACTGCTATTGCTTTTAAAAGTAAACCAGACCAGCTATAGTATTTTTTAAAAATTTAGCTTCAAGAACAGAACAGGATGTCTCGAGAATGTTCGTTCATAATGCATCACTTTGATCATGTCAAGCATTGCAAGTAAACTTCAGATTGTCCATGACAAAAACATTTAGGAAATACCGGGTAAAAGACTGAACATTGCCTAAACTCTGCCATATGAAAGCGAAAATAAGCATCTAGTATTCAAAATACAATTTTTCTATCCCTACTGTATTTCTTTTGAGTGAGACTCAATACAAATTGCAACAGTTCATGCAGTCTTTTACAAAAGTCTGTCATTATATCATGCTAGTATTCACTATAAATAAAAAAGTTATTAAAACTTTAATTCCCAAAAGGTGATAACAGAAAGTTTTTCATTAAGTCCTAAATCTTTCCAAGAAATAAATACAGAAAAAGAAATACTCCGCTATAGTTTTCACAGAAGATATAAAGACTCTATGAAAAAATACACAAGTTCTTATGTGTGCTAACCAGGAAACAAAATGAATTACAGTAATTTGGTAAAGACACTAACTAATAAAAAAAAAATTTGATTTATGATAGTTTTTTGTCATTCCTAGTTAAGATGCTATCTCTGATTATTGGATCGCGAAAATATTAGTGAAATGTAGGCTCTTATCAGCTTTATGGTGAGCCAACTCGTGTAGAACTCTCTCAACAACTTTCTTTACAAGTAAAGAGAGATAAGTGAAGGGTATCCAAAAGTAAATTACCGTAGTTCTTACACATTTCACAAAGATGTGGTACAGTCAGGAGAGGAAAAATTGTTCAGTAAAGCATTTAAAAGGTTACAAAGAAATATGTACATGTATACATATATAATATATATAATAGAATATACAATAAGCGTAAAAGCCAGTTAATATGCTATTATTTCTAAGTCTCAGAAAGAGAGAAAAGCATTTACTGTTTTAAAGAAATCATGTTTTAATAATTACAGAAATGCAATTCTTTGTGTACTTACGGAGTGCAGATACTGAGAAAGTCTCTGTAAAACAAAGTCAAGCCACTCTCATACAGTCAAGTACTACACAGTAAAAAGAAATACTTTACTATTATCTAAAGTTATTAAGAATTGAATAGTGACAAAAATGTGTGTCTTTGATAGCAATAGGGACTTTCAAGTTTAGTATATGTGAAGGATGCACTAACAGAAATAATAGTTTAGTCTTTAGCCTGCATAAATCCTAGTCTAGATAGTTTTCTGCATGGCATGTTCTTTTCTGCTACTTTTTACAGCATTTTCAGTTTCCAAAAGAGTTAAGCTTATAGTAAGGACTTCCAACAGCATGCTTCATTTATACTATACTTGTGTGGAAAAGAAAAGGAGTCCTTATAACCAAAAGAATTGCTGACAGGAATAGACTAGATAAAGGGAATGAGAAACTAGTGATTAAACTTTTGACCCTCATTAAGCCAAAAATTAATGCAGTGATTGAGTTAGAGAGAAACCTGCATTCTGTGATAGTTTTAAACAGTGAGACTTCATTTAAAAAATTAATTCTATCATATGTAATGAAGATCTGCAGGTGCAAAAAGATATTCATATTCAACAAAAAGCTTGGAAGCCAAGATGTGACATATATGACATATAGTATTTCTAGATTATGAGTTACCAGAAAGCTTGAATTTTTTTGTTTTCCATTATTTAGTGTTATGTTCCTAAAAGGTTAACACATTTTCAACTTTCACTTTCTTGAATGGAAAATTTCAAATAAAAGGTTATATAATTCCTTCACCTATATAAAAGCAGCCGTCTCTATATGAGAGATATTGGTACTATTTAATATGCAGATACTTCATGACAGATGTTCCCTTTGGTTATCCTTGACGTACTTACAGCTGACTTGTTTTTGTTGCAATGGTAATTGAACCACAGCAGCCAAATTAACTCTCCTTAGCATATCAAACAATTCAGTCTTTACTTGTAGTCCTCATTTTATTTTGTTTCTTGGAAGCCCTTTCCAATTCATTATGCTTCAAACCTAAGATAATGGTATTCAATGGTTACTACGCTAAGGACACTGAAAGTTGTAAGAAATTTTAAATCTCTGCCAAAGCAATATGTGAGTTGTAACTTTTTACAGATGTTTACTTTTCAAAATAAATTTATGTATATTTAGGAGGAAAAAACAAATACTATAATGCTATTATAATTATATTCTATGCATTTTTTAGCTCTAAATATCTTTGTATTTCCTAAGCTGCATCCATCATCTAGAGTTTTCTGCAGTATGCCACAAAACTTCCAAAAATATCCTTACGTTATAATTCATGATTGAACATTAAATGGAAAAAACACTAATTTCAACATATAACTCTTATTTTTTCATAAAAATATTCTACAACAATAAAATGAAAGGGATTTGTATTGGTTTCTGACAGTTTTTTTTATGTATGAATATAACACGGATAAAAATATGTTGCATGCTTAAGAAAATGTGTTACTAAACATGATGGATGCAGCTTAGGAAATACACAGACATTCAGAGCTCAGAAATGCATAGAATATAATTACGTATAATAGCATTATAACATCTGTTATTTCCTAAATACATATACATAAATTTATTTTGAAAAGTAAACATTTGTAAAAAGTTACGGGCAGGGAAAAAAACTACCGCACAAATGGACCTACATGCTATATATTTAAGGAACACAAAAGTTTGGTAACTTAAATCACATGTTGCTTTGGCAGGTATCACTTCATCTATTACGTCTCTTAACATCTTAAGAGTTGTAAATTTTGAAATATACCATTGTGAAGCATAATGAATTTGAAAGTGCTTCTACGAGCATATCAAATAAATCAGCCGGCAAAGGCTGATTTATTTGATATGCTAAGAAGAGTTAATTTGGCTGCTGTGGTTGACTGCCGCTGCAGCAAAAAACAAGTCATGCATAATGTACATCAAGAAAAACCAAAGCTAACATTTGCCATGAAGTATCTGCATGTGTACTGCATTAAATAACAATATCTTTTATATCAAAATCATTGCTTTTTTGAGGGTATAGGAATTTTATACAAAGGCCCTTACTGTAGACTGCCTAAAAATAAGAAGCTTATTATATAGTTTAACCAATAGGAAAGGCAATGTCCTATATAGGAAAGATGAGCCATCTGAATCTATTGTTTTAAATCCCAGCGTATGCTTGTTTGTGACAACTACTACAGGAGAGGAAGCCTCTGCTGACCAGAGAAACAGTTAATGAATTTCCATGAACTTGTTTGAGGGGAGATGAACCAACACAGGTATTTGACAAAAATGAAGTTGCTCTTCACTAGAAGAAAATTTCACAAGTGATATTTATCAACAACAAAGAGAATGTCCACTAAGCTTTAAAGAAGCAGGAGATTGTGTAACTGCTGTTTTGCACAAAGACAGTCAAAGTATTTTATCAAAATAACCCTGATCTCAGGAGCCTTGTAATGAATGATAAGTTTGAGCTGCCAAGTATTTTTAATGCACAATAATTTATGGAATGGACACTCATTGTCCATGTCCCCCTAGTAGTTTCACTACTTGTTTTAGTGTCAGAAGTTTCCCTTCAAGGTCTTACTGATACTAGATGATGTCACCAGTTACCTAGAACCCCATGAACTGCACATTGAAGGTATGAACCTAGTCTATACATCCTTTTCTTCTCTACCCCAAAATAGTGTAACTGACACACTCTCTCTATCAAGGGGTGATTAAGACAACAAAAACACTATGTGCATACTTGATACCTGATATAGAAAACTGTTAATAATAGAACCTTAAAAGAGATGACATCATATGTGTTGAAGTACACCACACTGCTGATGCCCTAATGTTACTGACAGAGCAGTGAAAGCTATCAAGCCCCAGACAAATTTGTGCTAGAAGAATTTCTACCCAGAGTGTCTGAATGCATTTAGAGACTTGATGTCCACCGGAAAGGTAGGCTGATGGGTTTTGAATAAAATTTTAGACTTGGATAAAAAGAGTGGATGGTGAAGTGTCTGAGATAATGGAAGATGGGAAGCTAGAAACTTAATCAACACTGCCGACCTAAATGAGCAGGCAACTCTCAAGGTACAAGATATAATAGACAAAAAATAATAACATGAAATAAAGGACAGAGGCAGTACCAGAAAATAAGTTTTTTTCTGGACAATACTGCATTGGGTGTACATTAGTTGAGGGTTTTGGTGTACTATTTTGTGATAACCCATCTATGATAAGTGCCATTAGGGTGAAGTAACTGGCAGAGGTTTTGTTTAGATACTCATACATAGTACTACATCTACACATATGGAAATCACAAGGTATGTTCAGCGGAAACACCCAGAACCTCTGCCTTCCTGACTGCTTCCACCTCTATGATAACTGAAGAACCAACACCAACAAGTAACCCATCCAGCTCTACAATCCTAAGACCAACTTATAATTCTCCATGACAAACACAATACACACAAGATATCAATGATGAAGACCCTAATTACTATCCACTTTCCACTCTTCGATTCAGTAACTGTAATGCCATACTTATAGTTAGTAAACATCAGAATACTGTATAGTATGTACATTTAATGCCATATATAGTTAATAAACATTAGAATACTGTGTAGTACATAGTCATTTGGTTGATAATCATCAGTAAATATTACACAGTCAGTTCCTTGCATGTTTAAAGTCTCATAGCTGCAGGGCAAGAAGTGTGTGTGTTATGTGCGTTTGTATCAGGCCAGTCATAATTGTCATAATTTTTTATCATCATCCTGTAAAATACATTGATGCAATGTGGAAGTGATTAGCTTATCTATAAGTCGATCAGAATTTTTGACTCAAAATTTTTTCCAATTCAATTGTTCCTTGCATTTATTTACTGTTCTGTATTTATTTATTTTTACACTCACAATTTGCTCAACAATAGTGTTTATGTCAATAAAGTTTTGCTGGGCCAAAAGGTTTATGGTATTAAAGATGAAAGGCTTTGCTAGAACTATAAATAATTAGGAGATTTAGCACCCATTCACCCTCCCCTCCTTCCACATGCCTCTAACTATTGTGAATGGCAGGGAACAAGTGTTTTTCAATAAGTAGCATGTGCAATGAGGTTCATCTCATGAGACAAAAAAAACTTCATTTTCATTGGCAGTAGTATATTAAAATTATAGTAAAGATGAAATCAGATAAGGATCAAAAGATAAGGTAATAAATTCAAACAACATAGGTTCCTGGCTGATGTTAATCAAACAGGACATAAACAAGAGAGATCATCTATCAATTAACAAGAGAGACCATCTATCAGTCTCAAAAAAATATGTCATATGCAAAACTTGGGTCCAATTACATAACCATCAGTTCTAAATCATTGTGGTACATAGCATTTCACAGTCATAAAGAAAACACCCCCCTATGGGACTATGGGGTGCACTGTAGGCAATGCTAAAGGGTTCTTGCAGTGTCCCTTAGGCCCTAAATGGATCCATATTTAAGCTTTGCTTTACCTCCATTCCAGTTGCCTTCCTTCAGGCTTGCTGTCAAACCTCTCTCTAACTATTACTTCTTAATGCAACTGTGGCATTTTCTCCTATTTCTACCTTTAGATCTTTACACTTCATCTCCAAGTTTATTCTCTGAACCTTTGTATCTTGCTCTTTAACAAACTCTCTCTCTCTCTCTCTCTCTCCTTCCCTCCTTTCGCTTCTCTCTCTCTACTCTCTCTCTTCTCTCTCTCTATAACTTTACTGTTATAAGCACAGAATGGTCAAAAGGGCCCCATTAGTACTTGGCTTTGGCAGCATGAATTTCATTAAATCGATAGAGAACTCACAAACTCATCATGGAAGAAAAGGCAAGTGACTGTGCTATCCAGAAAGAAGGAAAGTATATCTTAGTTTAACCAGACCACTGTGCTGATTAATAGCTCTCCTAGGGCTGGCCCGAATAATGAGATATTTTTAAGCGGCCAGGAACCAACTGGTTACCTAGCAACTGGACCTACAGCTTATTGTGGGATCCAAACCACATTATATTGAGAAATTAATTTCTAATCACCAGAAATAAATTCCTCTTATTCCACGTTGGCAGAGCAGGGAACAAACTTTGGACCGCCGAAATGGTAAGGGAACATGTTAACCACTCATCTAATGAGGAACTGTGCTACCCAGAGATTCGCTCTATCTTCTCTTCATAGAAAAAACACAAACTTTTGTAGCGCTAAAAATTTGTCCATTCCTCTGTGTTACAGTAACAAAATTTCTCTTTGCAGTTATTTTCTTCTTCTTGAATCAGCTGAAACATCTCGAAATTTATAAAAAAAATGGACCTTCCAAAGTATGCTGAAGGTACTAAGCACTTACAGGAAGACTTAGGTCAAATGATGGCATATTCTGTTACCCATTCAAATGGCCTTTTTATTTATTATGGGACCTGTCTGAAGGACTTCTATTAACTTAGTTTTCTCCTTGCCTTACCAGCAATTACTGATTATATGCCAATATCACTGCATGAAAAATAAATTAACTAATATCTTGTTATTCTAGAAGGCTTCTGTACCACATAATTTTGAATAGCATAAAATATGTGAAAAATTCAAGATTATGAAGAGGATTTATAAATATCTTAACAACAATGACTAGTTTTCATGCTATGATTATAAGGAATGAGGAAGATACATCCATGGAAAAATAACAGCTGAAAAGTGGTGGAAACATTACCAGACAAATGAATCAAGTGCAATAAGTTTATAAAATACACTTACATTATAGAAAGTGTTTTATAAGAAATAGGCTACACTAAGCAATAATCATTTCATAAAGGACATGATTAGTTGTAACATCCACATATACATTGAATATTTATGCATGCTAGAACATTGGCTGCATTTGATTTCAGTACTGTATGGGGTAAACCATGAAATTTTATTAAAGGAGTCATTACCTTTTTTATTCATAACTGTTCTCTAAGTGGGTTAATTAATGAAGAAATTCTCTTGAATTCCATGACTCAATTTGCAGTAGCAAGTATAAAAAACTTTTTGCTTGCTTTGGAGACAGTAATATTTCAACATAAAAAACTGATCCATCACTAAAATTCTACTGAGAAAACCTTTTTTTTATTTTTTTCAGGCTGTAACTTCATTTAACATCTGTTTAAGATGTCCGAAGTCAAGTTGATTCCTGAAGTACTACACACCTATCATTGAAAAATAGTTAAATAAAAACTTAAATAAAAACTTTAACTGACTTTGATGTTGCAGCATCCAATTCTATATTTCAATTAAAGAAGAGATAAAGAATTATGGAAATGAAGAAAATTATTAAAAAACAACAATCAACACATTATCAATAAGCATTACCCAGCAATAAGACCATTCACTTAGATGTAACATGTAAATTTGTTATAAATGCGTTACTGTAGGTAGATACAATTGCGTACTGTAAATACTAAGCATATTTATTCAAATTACCAAACTCATAAAATAGAAAGTGAATGAACTCATTACAAGCAGGGAAAGCATGTAATTGGGACTCATCCCAGGGCTTTGTACCAGCAACTCTTGTTACCCATGCTGCACACCTATCACCTAAAGGAAAGGGACAATGAGCCATGAAGTAATGAACGAAAATTTATATGGGCTTCTTGTATGTATATACTACCCGAAAAATAAAAATATGACAAAAGTGTGACATGTTATAGAAGATTACTGGGGTGATAACTGTCATAAAAATTATGTTCCTGCAAAGTTAGTACATGAAACACCTTCAATCATTTCAATAACTACTCCAAGAATTGTGGAATGCAACACAATGTTACATCAGACAGTATGTAAAATGATTAATTCAATCACAGTGATAAGCAGCAAAATATAAAACAGTAGTTAATATGGGCCACTAACTCAAAAAAATAAAAATTTAAAAGCATTACAGAGCCTCTGTAAAAATGACATGAATAAATTTATAAAATTTTGTACAGCAGCTATATATCATGTCGTTCATTAGTTCAAGGCAAAAAGGATAGAATAACATATACGATAAGAACACATATTCCCATAACCTTGCCCTAAGGCAACAAGAGCTATGCAACAGGTGTGCCCTTCTATGCAGGTGAAAAGGCTACCTGGTTAGTGCCGTCTTCTAGCATGATGAGCGTTTTCATCCTGTCCTTAGAACGCTTGAAAGGAAGACATTAGGGTGTCAAAGCACTTTAGAAGAAGTGGAAAAGAACATGAAATTCAGGAGAATGCATATAACTAGCCAGTGATCCAAGAGCATAATGCAGGTCCTTAACAAAACAGTATTTTTTACTGCTTAACAAAACAGTATTTAAAAAAAAAAATATGGTCAATAATAACTGGCGAAGACCCAAGTCTGGTTAGTTGACCTATGGCAAAAACAGCTGCCACTACAAGCACCTACATTGCAAAATTCCTAAATCCAGTCTAAGTACATTTAGTATATACTTTGCCAGTAACAATGTCAAGCTTACATCTCGAAGGTGAATGAATGATTTGACCATAAAAGTTAATGAACATACAAATCTCCTTTACAATTTTTTGATACAGTATTACTAAATTTATTTATTTACTTGTCGACTCTGCATAAATTGTCAAAAATGGTGTACAGTAATTACAACACAGTACGAGACCTCACACCAACTGCTGTAATGTGCCACAGAAATCTGTATCATCCATTACCTAATTACGTACAGAAAATTAATGGAGAGATATTTAGGTCTCGGCAGAGATGTAATACACACTACTGATACCAGAGATAGCTGATCCTCAAATTAATTTAATGTCATGTATTTGTATTTCTTTGCAATTACAGTCATTTTCACAAATAGATAATTGCATATGTGATTTCCTGAGACGAATTTCTAATCCATTAAAGCTGACACAAGCAATATTTTTTTGACAGTGCAATATATGTTCCTGATACTAAGGAAAAATTATAATTAGGGTTCCAAAAATATTAGTTGAATTAAAAAAGCTACCCACTTCCATTAGCTGAATAGGACAGGTTTCAAGGTTAGGAAATCTGAAAAGGCACATGAGGATGAAAATCTTCAATTTCTCTTGCACAGGAAACTGCAGCTTGGTCCTCAAGACCTAAATTTCTTAATCAATCAGTCAATCAATCTTGCACAGGAAGAATAGGAATGTAATGCAGAATAACATCATAACTCACATACTGCCAAAATAGATACTACATTACTTGCCTTGGCTAGCTTTGCTTCCTTCACAGATACTTATTATTTTTTAAAGGACTCCAAGAAACTTCATCATGCAACTTAACAAAGGCTTTTTTATGATAATCAAGTTGGCTGATGATCCTGATGACATATGACCATCTTGTAAGTATATTTTTTGAAAGAAAATATCACACAAGCTCACCCACATTTATATGCAAAAATGCACACGCAGTTTCCAACTGTTTTACTTGAAATATTGTAGTGTGTAAATGCTTGTGACAAAATACCATACTAATATAAAAAAAGGTGTCAAAAGTTTTCACACGTGTCAACATTTGATTACACATGTAAGACTCACTACTTTCAATTGCCAAGCCATGTCTCTTCTCAATTTCCTCTCAATATGATCATAAACCTTGTCATGCAAAAAATAAAGAAGTCTTGTCACATACAAGAATGAGAAGATAAAGAAACTCCAAAGGTAAAGGACACAATTAGAAACAGGGATGTTTCAAGGTCAGAATAAAAGGTGACACTCATGATGGAAGTCAGGAAATTTCCTGTGGTAAAATCTTTGTTATCCAAAATTTAAACACATTAACTAATGTTTGTACATACTAACACCTCAAGAAAACTTTGTTAGTTTGAAATTCAAACATATCACCCAAATAATTATACTGTATTACGATTGCTACCTCTTCAAACTATGGATTGGTTTTAATATCAAAGTATTCATGATACAACGGAATAACTTTACATGTAATACCTTGACCCACTAAACAACAAAAGAGCATAATGTTTACCATAAGATACAGTACGTACTCACAGCTGTAACTCAGTAATTGCGCATAATGTACTGTGCAGAAGAGAACAATTCATTGTATTTATAGCATCCAAGGAAATTAAAGAAAGCATTGGTGCGTTACTTGCAGGACATCAAGCAAGGTAGCTGAATACCACACTTCATACTGATCTGCATTACATTATGCACAACATTCGATTAATCATACCAACAGAGTCCACTGCTTTACTGTACTGCAATATCTTTGCAACACCAGATACCAATCTGTTCTATAAAAGCAGTACAGATTACCCCAGACAGGAAGAAATTCTTACCAATTCAGAAATCTATAAGGAGAAAAAATGAAAAACCTTTCTTATCTACTGACCCATCTGCCTTTATTTCCTGGGTAAGTAAATAAGGAGAATCAGGGCAAACTATGTTTGATGTGCTTAAAACTTATCCTTTTCAAATCTGGTCAGAAGGCTTTCAAGTATAAATAACTTTTTCATTTCATGAATTTTTTTTAGTTTATTTATATTAAAAGAAAGTATATTAAATAAAAAAACTGTTTAAAAGCAAAGGTTTCCTTACCACTTTCAGTTTTGTGGAAAGCTGCGGTTGCGTTTTACGTCCACCGGTCATGTTCCTGACAGCTCCCACTCTGTACCACATTCGAGAATGGCTCTGGGATTCCACCAACCTGAAAGATAAGACAAACTCTAAAACACTGCTTATGAAAGAAGCAGAGACAAGATAAGATGCCCATACACTTACAAAGTCATAATGATGATGGCTTCTGTGTAGCTCACTCTACATGCACACCACCGTTTATGAAAAGATTAACTGAATGTATAAAAGATTTTCTAACAATACGACTTTTTGTTGTTATTACCATATTAATGAAAAAAAAGAACCAAAAACAACACTGCTATTACGTGTTCCTTGTCAAGAAAGGTCTTAGCCCTTGTCAAGAATGATTTATATTTTTAAATAGAGGGGAAACCATGTTAGTCATTTTATAATTACTATAAATAGTGGTTTCTTGTATTTATTATCGCATAGTAGTTTTACCATGGCTTTACCCTCTCAATTCTAACTTTTTCCTTACGAACATAGAAAGTTTTTAATTCACTTAATACCTTCTTATACAAACTACTCTGGGTAAGCAAGTTGCAAGTCAACAATTTTAGTGTTAACATTTTTCCTCTAAACGTTTTGGATTGCATATACCTGATGCCTTTAAAATTAAACCCAACAATAGACCAGATTTGTTTGTATAGGAAGGTATTAAAAAAGCTAAATAAATATCCTATGATTGAAAAAAAATAACAAAAGCCCTAGCAAATTAAAATATAATTACTACTGTAATATGATTTCACATTTTATTTGAACAATGCAGTTATGAAGAAATACAAATGCAGTAATAAAAGTAAAGAAAATAAAGAAGAAAACAGCCCTCTAGTTTATATTATTCCGTGAGAGGGTGTGATTTTTCTTACATGAGGAAGACTGGGTGAAAACTAGATGTGTGTGAAAAGGAGCACAAAAGAACAGTAAACATACAAGTACACTGTTTGGATAAAAAAATCATAGGATGAATTTCGAAGCAATATACAGAAGCAATTACTGCACAAAAATGTAGAGTAATCAAATGGACACATTAAACTCACTACCAACGATATTGGGAAACAAAATATTTGGCCGCCCAGATAACATCAACAAAAAGTTGGTTATAAAGGACTTGGTTAAAAGAGGCATAGCACAGATCAAGAACTGTGAGAGAATGATTACTGAAAATTCCCGGATTGAAATAAGGCAAATGATTAGCCGGGATGAGATTAACAGCTGGAAGATATATATGGACTGCTAACTAAACTGAAAATCACATCGCAATGACATTGAAGATATCAGCAGGAAATGTTGTTAGATAAGAGCAATATTGTGTAACAGAGAGAAAATAGAAATAAAAATTAAACTTTGTGTCTTATTATCACTGTTCATAATGTCCATAAGACATCTAGTTTTTTCCCTGTCTCCCTCATGTAAGAAAAGTCACACCCTCTCACGGAATAATATAAAAACTAGAGGGCCGTTTTCTTCTTTATTTTCTTTACTTTTATTGCTGCTTATGTATTTCTTCATAACTGTATTGTTGAAATAAAATGTGAAATTGTTGTTATTGTTCATAATGTCCAGTTGCAACGCCAGCAAGAACTAATTAATCAATCAATTAATCATAATGTCTACATATTTATAGATTTGTCAAAATAAACCATTAACTTGCCAAGATATTTCCCGATAACAGAATGCTCTGGTGTCAAAATCCCAAGGGAAACACAAAAATGCAGTTGAGCCCCGGTATTCGTGGGGGGGGGGGGGGTGCACCACAGCCCCAGCAATTAGCTTAAAGCTGAGAATACTTGACACCCCTCGAAAAACACGTACACATAACTGCCTATTGCGATAGTTCCAAAAAAAAATACTTATATGTGCCTGAGTATTTTAATAGTTTTATCACAAAAATTGCATTTAGTCATGAGAATGATATTAAAGTACAGTAATTAGTGAATATTTCTCTACGAAAAATGCGCGAATAGGCGAGTTTTTCACGAATTATGTGTAATATATACGTTCCCCAGGAAAACTAGAGAATACGTGAAACAGCCCATCTAGAACATCAAATAGGCTGTACAGTTATAATAAATAAAGACAAACAGAAAGTAAATAAACTTTGAGAATCAAGGGAGAAAAAAAAGACTTGGCACTTTAGAAGTGGAAGTATAGTATAGGATGTTCATTAACAATTACCGATGACAGTAATGAAATAAAGTTCAGAAAGATATATCCACAATATGTGGCACTAAGCAATGACTGATATAATAAGGGCGATGACTGGAAACTTTAAAAGTATTATTATTTCACTACAACAAGATAAGTAAAATTTTCTGTCATTGGCTTAAAAAAAAATCTTAATCCAATATCAAAGATATGTTAGTAAAAAAGTGATCTCTTCCTCATTTTTAAAACTTTTCTTATAATAATGAAACTTTCATTTATTTCCATCATCATAGTACCAATGTACCTGGGTACTAGAGTTAAAGCACCAATTTGGCAAAAGGATACAGTTCATTTATGAACTTGAAGATTCTGGTGCGAGTGACAGTGAGTCACAACAATGACCAAGAAGCCAGCACAGTGAGTGAGTGAGTGAAGAGTGAGATCATCTTATTATCATTTAATTCTCATACAAGGTACGTGAACGAAATCATCTATAATACAGGTGAAAAACTTCGTGGGGGGTCATGATATACTGCAATTGCAATGCCAGTGAAAGGATGGGAGGTTTACAGTCTGTCATGATGCCCCTCTATATTACTGCAGGATTGTGTCTACTTGCAGAACACAGCTCTTAAGCATATAAATTCGGATACTCCTCAGTACTGGAATATGAAGTTGAAAACAGTGACTGACTCTGCGAGTTGAACTTTCATGATAATTACAAGTGCTATTACTGTACAAAAATCTGTTTCCGATACCCTAAGAATCGTTTGGGCTCCTTTAAGAAATGAAGGCAACTCAGGAAGCAAAATATCATATTTCTTAGAGGTGCTGGGGAACTGGAAGGTAAATATCATCAATCTTTGTGTAGATGGATCAAAGTTATTGAGCATCTCAAGCAGTTTCAAGGGACATCAAGAGATAATGCAAGGTCTTATGACAATAGTTTTGAAAAGTATATATATTGGGATTTTGAAAAAAAAAATTTTTGAAGCAGGTTAAGTCATTCCTTCTGTAAATGGAATATTAGTGAACCCTCCCATATTGTTTTTTACAGGTGAATACAGCACAGTACTCATCAGTGCCTTTTTTATGCACTTCGTGTTTTACAAGTCATACTTCTCTACACATTTTGTAAGGTTTCAGGAAATATCAAGATACTTTGGTAGGTATGTACAGTATTAGAGAAATAGTTTTTTCTGCTTTCCTTTTACTCATCCTTCTAAAACCACTATAAAAAAAAACTTACTTTGAAGCGGCCAGAATAGCAGCATCTTCATCAGTAAGACCTGGATAGTTCTTGACTTCTTTGATGAAGGCCACAAGTCCATCTCTGTCCAGGCGACCATCTCGGAAATATTGACGATCCCTCAGAAATTTGTCAGCTGTTCAAAGAGAATGTTTAAGGAAAATCAATCTTTGCAGTTTCATGACTGGAGAGAGTATTGTTAAAATCCAACACAAGATACAAATCATTTTTCCTGAGGACTCAAAAGACAAAATATGATATAGTGTGTTATGTTACACTTAGTGGAATTTGTCTACATAGCATAAACGAGTCATTTTAAAAGCTACATGATTGCAATGATAATTAATTACAATAAAATTTTACAGACTAACAAACACATTATGATTTTTTTATTAACTAAACATGGTACCATTTCATAAACTGCTAAAGTAGGTGTGAAATTTAAGTAGGAAACTAACTTTTGACAGCACCTTATTACTGAAAATATTTAAATTACAGCAAAAACATTAATAGCACTACATAAGTTTTAGCAAACAGCAGTTTTAAACTGTTACTTAAACCTTTAACCAATATTATTATATACAAGTAACTACACATGCAAACAATAATGGGTTGCTAGAGCAAATACATCAGTACATCATAGATGCAGTGATATACATGTATACTGAACATATAGTGATACATGACATATACTTTAACATCTATAATGAGCAGTCTCATATAAAGCCATTCTTTGATGAAATCATGAAATACTCCAAACAAAATTTCAACTCTGCAACATAACGGAATGGGAAAAGAATATTTCTTAAGGCATAAGAAATATAGCAAGCCAAATTTAGCACTTAGAATTTAATGACACATCCAAAATAAAAATGATTATTTTGATCCATATTTCTCAAGTTCTCAAGAGATGGTTAATTTAATTGAGGGGCACTTGTTCCTCGGCAATTTCAAAACAAATTAGGCACAAATAGTGGCCTACATCTCTATTTTTTCAGGCTCTAATTTTCTCAAGTACACTTTTCATCAAGAGACTGCTAAACTGCACCGGAAGTCAAAATGTTTGTTAATTTACTAATAAATGATATTAGATCACATGGAACACCTACTCTTACAAACCCTTCACTGACATCATGAAATCTTAACAGTATTTACAAAATCTGAAGACCTGTCATGTACGAAGTGAAAAGCTATAGTGGTTTCATCTGAATCTGAACCTAAGAAACAAGCCACTCCAACGGGATATTATGCAGATGGCTGATGTCCCTTGACAGTCATTTAAATGCACTACTGGTAATTCTCCACCAGGTGGAAACATATCATCAAGAGGGCATGGCCTGCTTCCTAGCTTGAGATTAAATACTGTTACACATCTCCAATGTAGGTTGAGAATGCATTTGAAAACCAGTAAAATGTACATTTTTTTTTTTTTTTACAAAATGAGATTCCATGACAATAAATACCCATACAAATGAGATGCAGTTCTCTATTGCCGTATTCTTAAAAACTGGATAGCATCAGACTCAACCCATACTGATTCGCACACCAAACAGGAACTTGGGAAGCTATGAGGATGTTTTTATAGAGAGTTAGCACCTAGTTGTGAAAACTAAACAACACAGTTGGAGGAATACATGGGGAGACTATCTAGAGAACTTGGCCTCTCTTAGTACATAAGCACAGTTCCAACTACAGTGCCTTTCTTGGAATCCTGATCCACTCTTGTGGTCAGTCTAACAAATTACGGTGTGGTATGCCTGGGACTTCTAAAGGGATGTCAAACCAGACACTTACCATTGGACTCTGATCTCAATTCGAGGCCACAGAGCTTCAGAATCTTCCCACAACATGAGGAAGAGTTGGGATTTACTGTATCTGGAAGCATACACGCATCATTGGTGTCACTCATTACCAGGATTTTTAATCAATGAAGAACTACATAGCACGAGTTGGTCTTAGACTTCACATACGATTACACAGGTACAGTTTCTATAGCAGAAATTATGTCTGCGTGTGAAATTTAATGAACTTACAGGAAATGGGTTCCCTTGAGAGAGCCTTAATCGTCTGTTTATGATGAATCTCAACTTTAACTGCCAATCTTCTAATACACTAAACAGAAAAGATTTCAGGGCAGACAAAATGGAAACGTTAAATCTACGTCATCTAGAAAAATAGGAACTGTTCACATTTTCAACATTTGACAAAGAACTCCGTGGAAGCGGAAGAGGGATGGGCCTGCCGTCAGTGTAATGAATATTCAAAAAAATTCTTCGACAAGTAAAAAGGCAAAATGAAATAATTCAAATTGATGTTATAGGTGGCCCATGTATGTTAAGATAGGGTATAGTGATATAATAGTAATGCATATAGTATTTATATATACCCCTACATTAATGTGGTTTTAAATCCATATGCACACAAACTAGATATATATATATATATATATATATATATATATATATATATATATATATATATATATATATATATATTTCTTTCTGACTCACATCAGGATCAAACTCAGGTCTTTCAATTGAAAGGCAAGGTCACTACCAACCTGACCAAACAAGTCATAAAATTTGGAACTCATGTACAGATATATATATATATATATATATATATATATATATATATATATATATATATATATATATATCGCGTGTGTGTGTGTGTATTATTAACAGGTGCAGTGAATGCGGTATCAAACGACATTTATAGCTTAATGTTGGTGAATAAATAATATTACGGTGTATGTGATAAAAAATTCATATATATATATATAATATATATATATATATATATAATATATATATATATGATATAGTTTCGAATGTAAAAGCACGAGTAATATTTCCTTCTACAGTGAGTGATACGATTACAGAGGTTATATTTTAGGTCAAGTGTGTGCGTTGGGTTGTGTATGTTTCGTTGGAGAGTGAGATAGAGAGAGCTACTTCTCAACACTTGTCAGTAGAGATTGGAGACGAGAGCAGAAATGAGCACATAAAATTGAATCCAATTAGCATACAAACATTGTAAACAACTCTCTCTCTCTCTCTCTCTCTCTCTCTTCCAGGGAGAGAATGAGTGCTATGCCGAGCCGGGTCTCAGCGGTCGTAACACGGCAATAAAACATCTAGAACTCTTGAAAAACACGATTGCACGTCTATCTTTCTTTGCGTGTTTCCCCTATTGCCAGGACAGACTCGTCCTTACAATCTAGTATAATTACTCTCTCTCTCTCTCTCTCTCTCTCTCTCTCTCTCTCTCTCTCTCTCTCTCTCTCTCTCTCTCTCTCTCCTTCCCCCCGGATTTTTCACACGCAGATTCATGAGGCGCAGTCTGTGAAAGAGCATATGAAAAGTGACTGGATTAAACAAAAACGAAAGAGGAATAAAAAAGAAATATTCCCAAGCGTCAATTGCTAAATGGAATGGAAAAACAGAGTCGTAAATCCAAGAGACGCAAATAGAAAATTAAATTCCCCGTATCGCTTCCATAATGAAAAGCAAATGATTCGCTCATGCAGAGCAATAAAGGGTCGATGAAATGACTCGAGGGAGGAACTAGGTGCTTATTGGCAACTAAATCCTCTCTCTCTCTCTCTCTCTCTCTCTCTCTCTCTCTCTCTCTCTCTCTCTCTCTCTCTCACTTTACAAAGCATATAAAGCCATTCTTGTACTTATGAATTTATGCAGACTTAATACCCACATTGTCAGTACAAAGGGACTGTTTCTCCTTATGCTCCTTACACACAACATAGTAATAAGGAGACTATTTTTAATTCGTCCCTTCCCTTAATTCGAAAATACCAGATTGCACCTGCCCTATTTCATTACTGAAACTCCTTCTCTTTCAAGTATTTCACAGCATTCTCACTCATATGAAACTTGACGAATCCAAAATGAATCATTAGCAACTCTCTCAATGGTTCCTTCCGCTATATATTTTTTGACGAACTGCTTCGTTATGCTAATGCCAACATTCCATTATCTCACCTGAAGTTGTGTTCGCACTGAAATTCACCTAGACTTTCATTAACGACGGGGGAAAAAAACAAGGGCGTAAAAGCAGAATTTGCATCCCAACTTTTAATCCACTAAAATCATTTTCTTGCTAATTTCATTAGCGAGATTATCACGCAGAAGTTACTCCGAGATGTTTGCTACGCCGCGTCTAATCTCATGTCAGACGTGCTGGTAGAACCAAGGTAGTTAAATGTATATTATATATGTGTGTGTATGTATATATATATATAATTATATATATATATAATAATTATATATATATATATATATATGCATATAATTATACATAGAACTTGATGTAGAGAGAGAGAGAGATACTGCTCAGACATATCTCCAAGTGATTCGGCCTTCTCCAAATAGCGTCAGTCCGGTTTTCCCTCTGTGAAAAAGAGCCCAGAATCTTCCCCAGAATTGCGGTAACAAATGTAATATTCTCCCTGCAATTTCCTCTCATGCTGGATGAAGCCTACTTTGGTGGGCGTCCTTCCCGCTGGCCCGGATGTTATCTTGATCATAAACTACCGTTTTTTATCCACAATCTTATACGCTCTTCCACTGAATCGTATCTTGAGAGAGAGAGAGAGAGAGAAAAGCCATTCCAACTCTTAACTTATTTTCGTTCCGGAAGAGCTAAGTGACCAAATGGCACATGCTGTATTATTTGAATGCCTATTATCCTTCTGGTAGATATTTACAGATGGCTCTTGAAATCGTATTGAACGCCTCTAATTCATTCCATTAGGTCTTTTCTTACAACGCCTTTTATAACGCTAAGTGACAAATGTTTATTCTATCTATTAAACTGCATCTGCACCATCCAACAAAGTCCTAATTGTTAACATATATATATATATATATATATATATATATATATATATATATATATAATATATATATATATATATATATATATATATATATATATATATATATATATATATATATATATATATATATTTATGTGTGTGTAACATAAATTTCCTTTATAAGCGCTTAAGTAAAGTTTTCCCAAATTCCGAAAATACCCAAATTGTACCTTTTTTTTCCCCCCCCTATGTGTCTGTCACTCACGAGAGAGCTATTTCAGCATATGAGAGCCCATCCTCTTGAATTGCTGACAAAAAGTTACATCTATTGTGAATCTCCAGATTCCTTTTGTCTGTCTCAGGTAGAACGAGGGAGTTCTTCAGAATAGGAATCTTCCTCCAGAAGTCTTTGTGTTTACCAAGAAATCTGTGACAAAGGATGACAAACTTGGTTGGTCACTGGGTGCTAGAGTATCCCTTTTTTTTTCTCCAGGCGAACTTTTACAATATTGAGCAAATATACAATAAGGTAGTTGAATGAGACGAACTCTCTCTGCTATCTTTGTAGGCATGGGGCTTTTAGAACAGTGGTTCCCAAAACTGGTGGGAAAAGTCTCCCTCTTGCGGGGGGGGGGGGGGGGGGGGGGGAGGGGGGGGGGGGGGGGGGGGGAATTTGAAGCTACCAGGGGGGAAATAACTACACGACCTACTAATAAAAAAAATCTCACTAATTTAATTCTAAAGTAGAAGAGCAAACAAGTCCTTTTATTTGTAACTAACCGCTCTCTATGGCTATGCGATTAGTTGTTACTAACCGCTGTTCTCTATCCACTTTACTCTGTAACTATATGTTTATCAGTATATTTGTACATTTGAAAAATAAATTAATTAATAGTCACAGTGTGTTCTAACTACTCTTTCCCTCATATACATGAAGGGGGAAATATGGGTGGTTGAACTGGGTGCAGGGGGAAATGACAGAAAAAAAGTTTGGGAACCACTGTTTTAGAATGTCACAGATATTCAATGCTTAGGACGAAGGCAATACTTTGGGGCCAACAACATCGGATAAAAAGGAAGGGTTGTTCGTACCTCAAGAAAAGAAATGAGTTGGGGATGGGGAGGCTTTCCCAAATTTCCGAGATATGTAAGAGCATGGTACAATATCCAGTGGGTGTGTCACAGCGAGGCCCAAAAATCTAGTAGGGAGAATCTCAGCAAGTGAATCATTCCCAGACAAAACTAAAGCATATGCGTTATAACAATTATGAACGGAAACAATGCAAAGGAAACAAACCATTGGAAACGAACAAAGTTGCAGAGAAACGGAGATGCAACAAACACAATAAGTAAAAAATGCGCCAAAGTTTCTTTGGCACAAAACTTCGGCGTAAACGAGTTTTCGGTTCTGTACAGCGTAAAATGCTGTATGGGCCGCGGGCCATGAAGCTTTCAGCCACGACCCAGTGGTGGCCTGTCCATAGGTCGCCAGATGCACGATCATTGCTAACTTTGTCCTTAAAATAAAAACTACTGAAGCTACAGGGCTGCAATTTGGTATGTTTGATGACTGGAGGGTGGATGATTAGCATACCAATTGTCAGCCATCTAAGAGTCCCGATAATTCTTAAGATCTAAGGGCAGACAGAAAAAGCGCGGTCGGACAGGCAAAGCCATCTCAATAGTTTTCTTTTACAGAAAACTAGAAACATTGAAACAAGCGAGAGACCAAAGAGAAAAACGATGAATTCTTTAAAGATTTTTTTTCCAATTTCAAAATATAATCCTCCCGGGCGTCTAAGATCCCAGAGTATTGCGGGGTCTACTGTAGCACGCTTTTTTTTTATCGCTAGAAGGGAAATATGAACTTTGTTTAATGAAATTTATCAATTACTCACCTTCAGTAATAGAGTTAGTGGTAGTCTTTACGTGCATACATTCGTAACATACGAACAAAAATGCTATTCATATACAGAGAGAGAGAGAGAGAGAGACAAGAAATAACTATCGACATAAATTACACTCGAAGATTAAGATGAAGGTCTGTGACAAGAGATCTGACATCATCAAATTTTTTCAGACTAAAAGTTGAAAGGACGAGCAATCTGATGTCTTTACAAGCCCACCTCGAAGGAACAATAGGGTGAGGGCAAAAGTAGATGGCACGTACAAGAATATCCCTTTTTCTCTAGTAATATATATAATATATATA